>NC_056524.1:245038222-245063011 GCF_019175285.1 Sceloporus undulatus
AATATCCAAACTTGGAAAGCTAATAATAATAATAATAATAATAATAATACTAAATCTATCTATAGCCCGCCTCTCCCAGAAGGATCAAGGTGGGCTACAACCATAAAATACATAGATAAATACAAATATAAAAAGTGAATAAATAAAAATTACATATATCTGTTACAAAATAGGCAGCAAACTGTGAAGACTGTTGTTTCAAACTCGATGGACGCAATTCTTGGAAGGCGGGGGAGGGGGGGGAGAGATGCACCTTAAAACTAATTCATCAAAACACAGTAAGTAGGGAGTGTAAAGGCAGCCTCCACACTGCAGAAAGGAAATCCAGGTTGACCCCACTTTAAACTGCCATGGCTGCATGCTAAAGGCTTATTTGGCAAAGCAAGTCACACTCTCTCAGCCTCAGAGGAAGGCAATAGCAAACTTTTGCCTAGAAAACTGCATGATAGGGGTCTCTCTGAAGGCACACCAAAAAACAAGGCAAGTCCAAGAGAGCCAGTGTGGTCTAGTGGTTTTTGAGATGGGCGGCATCCACACTGCTGAAATAATCCAGTTTGGCACCACTTCAGACTGCCACAGCTCTATGCTATGGGATTCTGGGGAAGGTAGTTTGTTGTGGCACCAGAGCAGAGCCCCAGTGTACTTAGCATTTTAAAAATTGTTATCATCATCATCATCATCATCATCATCATCATCATCATCATCATATATCCAAGCAAACATTGAAACAAAATAGACCCCAGAGCAGAGTCCCAATGTACTTAGCATTTTAAAAATAGTTGTTGTTGAGGAGCTCTGGTGCCACAACCAACTACAGTTCCCAGAATTCCATTGCCTTGAGCCAGGGCAGTGAAAGTGGGACCAAACCAGATTATTTCAGCAGTGTGGATGCAACAGTTTTAGTTAGCAATAGCAATAGCAGCTTCATTTATATACCTCTTCATACCGTCTGACCAGTCTCTAAGTGGTTTGCAACTCTAAGTTAATTGCCCCCAACAAATTAGTGACCTCAGAAGGATGCAAGCCTAAGTCAAGACTGAGCCCTGGGTGGTATTGAACTCACAACCTTATGGTTAATCTCAAAGGGGCTACGAGATCACTCTACATAATAATTTGTGGGGTTAGGCGGCAGAAAAAAATCCAGTTTGGCACCGATTTAAACTGCCACACCTCCATGCTATAGATTCCTGAGCATTGTCATTGGTTGTGTACAGCACCAGGCAGAGAAGCCTAAATGCCTCACCAACAACATTGCCCCAGAATTCCCATCACATGGAGCATGGGTCATTAAAGTGGTGTCAACCCAGATTATTTCTGCAATTTAGAGGCTGGACAGATTAGCAGAAATGGGTGGCCCCCAGAAGCAGGCTGTGGCAACCACATGCTGTGGCCTGCAAAAGAAGCCCCAACAAAGGGTCTTCTTTTTGTGCCACAGAATGGGCACCATAACTGCCACGGTGCAACATTATGATATCCTCCGTGTGCCACGTGGTTTGGGCACTGAGCATGGCAAACATCATCAAGGTGCACCCCATGTAAACATGGAGCACAGTAGGGAGCACAGTAGGGTTTGGGAGCATATGAATGCTCTGCCCTACCGCAGCTCTAGCTTGGGCCCAGGCCGGCACAGAGTGCCGGTCTGTCCAGGCCCTAAGTATATTTTATGTGATATTATATTACAGTGTGCCTGCGTCATATGCGGGTGCGCTTTAGGTGGCTTTCAGCATATGCTGAAAGCTGCGCAGGGAGAAGGGGCAGCGTGTCCCACAGGGACTAATGGGGTGCGTGCATGTGGTGCGCACACACTGCTATGCCACTGCATGCATGAGCCCCATTCATTTAAATGGGGCTCAAGCATAGGCGGTATTTGCTTTATGTGGGGAAGTCCGGAACGGATCCCCCGCATAAAGCAAGTGTGCGCACTGTATATTTTATTGTAGATATTTTATGTGATTTTTATATATAGACGTTTTAATTGTTTGAATTTTATAATAATTTGAAAGGTTTTATCTGTGAGCCATCTTGGGTCCCTCCGGGGAGAAAGGCAGGATATAAATAAATAAATAAATGTGGACACGCGTCCAAGGCATCCTGCGTGACTGTTCTACGTTCTGATGCCGACAGTGGCTCTGATTGGAAGCGATGGCATGGTGTTAGCGTGAGAAGAGGAGGCGAGGAGGCAAGGAGGCTGTCCTCTGCCTGCAGCCCCAAAGCAAAGGCTCATGCAGGAGAGGAACAGCTGTTCAAAGGGCAAAAGCAACGCCACAGGAGCAACGCCTTTGTTTGCTCATCAGCTTCATCAGAGAGAGTCAGCCTTGCCTTGTCTGCTTTCCTTTCTTCTCTTTTTCCTCCTCTAGATTCAGGGTTCAGGATGAAATTGAGATCATGAGGAGGATGATAAAGAAGCATCAGAGGAGCCAGGGTGGCATAGTGATTTGAGTGTTGGCTACCACTCTGGAGACCAAGAATTCAAAGATACTTATTTATTTTATGTTTATTCCGCCTTTCTCCCATGGCAGGACCCAAGACGGCTCACAACATAGATATATATAAATATTTATTGACGCACATTACAACACACTTTAAAAACAGTAAAACATTTTAAAAGATACAAAATTTAAAACGTGCGATGTTAAAAATAATCTAAACCAACCCCTTCATCCCCCAATAAAACCAGGCCTGCATGATTTTAAAAAGCTTGTTGGAATAAGAATGTCTTCGTTTGCTGGCGAAAGGCCAGCAGGGAGGGAGCCAGCCTAGCCTCCTGTGGAAGGGAGTTCCCCAGAGTGGGAGCAGCTACTGAGAAGGCTCTCTCTTGTGTCCCCACCAAGTGAGCCTGGGATAGTGGTGGGACTAAGAGAAAGTTTTCTCCTGAGGATTTTAGGGTTGTAGATGGTTTGTATGGGGAGATACAGTCTCTCAAATAGTCTGGACCTAAGTCATGTAGGGCTTTATAGGTCATGACCAGCACTTTGAGTTGTGCTCGAAAATAAACTGGAGGCCAGTGAAGCTGTTTCAATACACTAGTTATATGCTCCCTATATAACTGTGTTAGTCTGTAGAATCAGGATGTAGAGAGATCTTGTAGCACCTTTGAGACCTTTTTACTTTCTGTTAGTCTCAAAGGTGCTACAAGATCTCTCTGGAGACCAAGGTCTGATTCCCATCTCAACCATGGAAACCCACTGGGTGAATCTTGGGCAAGCCACATGCTCTCAGCCTCAGGGGAAAGTAATGGCAAACTGGAGGGAGTGAAAAGACAGACCCAACACCACCTTAGGGTTGCTGTAAGTTGGGAAGACTTAAATGCACACAACACACAAGCAATTCAGAGGGTGGAGTAGGTGGGCTTTTTGACACAGGAGGGCAAGAAGGGTGCCTGTTGTTGTTGTTGTTGTTGTTGTTGTGTGCCTTCAAGTCATTTCCAACTTCTGGCAACCCTAAGGCAAACCTATCCTGGGGTTTGTCTTGGCAAGATTGGTTTGGAGGAGGTTTTGTGTTTGCCTTCTCCTGAGCCATCATTTTATAATGCTTTCCATTTAGCTTCTGAATTGCTTGGGAAGAGTGGTCCCCTTCTTTAGCTACTGTCCAGAGACATACAGGTACATGAAATTTGCTGGCATTTTTCAGAATGACAAGATTTAAAGTAGTATCCCTAGCTACAGTATCTGTTCAGATTTAGAAGTAAAGCCCATTGAACTCTATTCAGAGGTAAACCTTGGGTAAGAGTGTACAGAATCACAGCCATATTGTGATCTCATTGTCATTGTTGTGTGCTTTCAAGATGTTTTCAACTTATGGTGACCCTAAGACGAACCTATAATTCAGCAAGATTTGTTCAGAGGTTTGCCACTGCCATTCTCTGAAGCTGAGAAACTGGCTTGCCACGGTCACCCAGTGGGTTTAATGGTCAAGATAGAAATCAAACCCTGGTCTCCAGAGTCATAGTCCAACACTCAAACCACTACACCAAGCTGGTGTCACTATAAAATTATTTCAGTGAACTAGAGCACAGCTAAAGATGGATGATGTGTTATCCTCTGTTAGCAGATCTATTTGTGAATAGGAACAAGTGGGGTGGATATAAATTGTGTAATTCCTCCCATTTATAATCCCATGTTAATTAGCTCTATCATATAGGTTTGCCAACTGATGATAAAACCTGCTGTGATTCTTGAAGAGAACTCTTCATGCACAACAAAATAAGTGTCCAGCTTTTAAGTTTCCATATGATTTTGTTGTTTTGGCTGCGAAAAACATACACTGCTGCCTCTTTTCTGGACTGACTGTTCTGTTTATGATGCTTTTAGCCAAGGTAAAATATTTACACAGAAGGCTGGTCTGTGTAGATCATTACATATGACAAGGGGACATTGTGTGTCTTGTACTGAACTGTGTCTGCACGTACTAGGAAGCCAGGATTGGCTGTGAGTTCTGAATGACTCTATACTACATATTCTGTACTGCACAGTGCATGTTCTGCCCAAAGTGTTGGGCAGGTTTACTGCTATTTGTATGTGTATGAAGAAATGTTGTGGTTTTATGTACTAGTGAAAAAATGCAACAACAGCAGCAGATTGCCGACCAGAGTACTATGTAGGCAACATATAACACCAGTTGTAGAAGCTGCATTGATTTTCAGTTTGCTTCCACTCTGAATTCAAGGTGCTGGTGATGACATTTAAATGACTAAAGGGCCTGGGACCTTGATACTTGATGGAGTACCTCTCCCTATACCTGCTCTAGAATTAAGGTTACAGGAGAGGCCCTCCTTGTCTATGGCACCCGGACTGGGGAATGCCATACCCTTGGAGGTCCAACATTTTGGTCTCTTCCCAAGCAAAAAACATTTGTTGTTAACTGCAGCCAAATTGACTTTGCAAGTATCTGAACATCCCTAATATATATTTATCAATCCAGCCACAATTTGATGCAATGTTAAAGCACGAGCATGAGTGGACACAGTTTGCAGTGGCACTGGAATAGGTAGTGTGAATGACACATTACACGCACCCAGGTGAAAAGGCACAGGGATAGACGAGCTTGCAAGAAAGAGCACCACCAGACAAACACCCCTACTTGGCATTTCGGATGGAAACTGAAAGCCAAAAAGTGAGTCCTGCCAGATCAAACAAGACTAGAATTAGGGTTGCCATAATTCTCTACCACAAACCGGGACAAAATGTAGGACAAAATTTAGACCAAAATGCAGGACAATTGTAGGATTAAATTTAGGCCAAAATGTAGGACATCAAAGGTCCTCCATTTTTCTTAAATGTCCTACATTTTGGTCTAAATTTTATCCTACAATTGTCCTGCATTTTGGTCTAAATTTTGTCCTACATTTTGTCCTGGTTTGTGGTAGAGAATTATGGCAACCCTAATCCCCATTTCATCTCTTGTGCATTCCTAAACACCTCCTTTCTGCCATCTCCTTTCTGGGGACTCCAAATCTTGCCTAGGTGTTGTAAAGTCCATGAAGCACCATTGATCAAAATCAAACCACTCTCATCTCCTGGATATCAAAGCAAACTTTCTACTTTGGAAGCTTTTTTAGGTTCCTTTGAGGAACAATCAAGCTTTTGCATTTTCATGCCTCTCCGCTTGAATCGTCATACCTCCTGGCTTTCTGTGCACCCTTATCTTCAAGATAGGTTCATCCAGCCCTCAGTATCTGCTATCCACTTCCGTTTTTCTCTATCCAGTTAGCTCTATATGCTGAATATTTGAATGAGTTATCTTAGGCCCAAGACAGACGGGTGGAAAGTGGCGTGCCGGCACTGATTCTAGGACTCAGGAGTGCACACCAACCACACGCTCCCAAATCCTAGTCCGTACGGATGCTGCCATTATGGCAGCCTCCTGTCCCCACAGGGGCCACCATGATGCAAGCACAGCGCCATATCTGTATTCGGGCTGCCACACTTGCGTCATTGACATGTCACCATGTGCCAATGGTGCACTGATGGTGGCGCCCATATGCACCAAAAAGAACCCGGTTTTTCCGGGTTCTTTTTGGTTCAGAGGGAGCCCATGTGGTTTGGCTGCTGCGGGCTCCCTGTGAAGCAAAAATGGACAGCTCCAGCCTGCCCTTTTGGGGCGGTCTGTCAAGCCCCTTAGTGTGTGTGCTGCTTTACATTTTCTTTAATAAAAGTTTGTGCAGTTTCTCTTGCTTGGAGTCTCAGTTATTACTGGTATAGTTGGTGTTGGAAATCTGCATACGTTACATCTTGCAAAGCTAAGCCGAGTATTCCTCAAACCAATTAAAGATAGACTACTGGTGTCTAGTGGAGGATCTACAAGCCCCACACATTTAGGGTAACAACTTTGACTAATAGCAACCCTATGAATGAGAGACCTACAGATCTGTGCAACTTTTTATTAAAGCCTCAGAGGACTAATTTATTTCAAAGTATACATGCGCATGATTTTAAATGGTAGTATTTGACATTGTTTTAATTGTTGCTTTGTTTTATCTCTATCTTGTTTAAATAATTAATGTTTTTAATCTATATGTGTTTTAAATTGTGTATATTGTATAACACCCTGAGACCCTATGATAGAGGGTAGAATAAAAGTGTTTTAATAAAATAACATATAATGAATGGTGGCTTATAGCTCCATGTTTTTTAAAAAAACACAACGAGGAAAAGTAATTGTGCTGCTATGAGGTGTGCATGCAGACTTTTCAGTTATATGGAATTCCTTCCTGGGGGAAAAAGGGAGTACTGTGCAGCTGACCTTGCTAACTACAGTGCCAACACAATTTTGCTATACAATTTTCCTAATTTATCATGCAGTTAGATTGTTGCAGCCAATCGGGGTCTCCTCCAACCCTCCTTGATAATGTTTGCTGAAAGGGACATGTCTTCACATTCCCCATTTCCCCATCCCTGCTCCAAGTCAAACATTTCTTTTATTACACATGACTTGTTCAGTACTGTGGAACCTGTGGGGATGCACATAGAAGATCAGCCATTTCCCTATAAATTATAGTTAGGACTAAAAAGCAAAAACCTCTGTACAAGGTGATTTCTAAAGTGTAGTATGCATAGATATTTTGCTGCCAGTGCATATACAGTGAAAACAAATGCAGTTTAGAAGTGGCAATACGTCTTTTTCCGCCCCACACTACAATTATTTGTGCATGAAAATCACAAATGAGCACGGGGGAAAACATCCTGTTATTCCAATATATGGCATTGTTCAACCTTTCCCTATCTGATGCTGTCCAGACATGTTGACTCCAACTCCCATCTCTCGGACAGAATGGCCCATGTAGATGATAGAAGATATTGATCAACAACATCTGGTTGTTGTTGTGTGCTTTCAAATTGTTTTTGACTTACGGCAACCCTAAGGTGAACATATCATGGGATTTCTTGACAAGATTCACTCAGGGAGAGGTTTGCTTTTGCCTTCCTTTGAGGCTGAGACAGTGTGACTTGGCCAAGGTTATGCAGTGGATTTTCATCACTGAGCAGGGACAGTGGCATCACTTGGTTTGGTGTTACGCAGTGTGGTAACTCATGGTGTCACCTCTCCATTGACCTCTTTGCATAACATACTATACAGAATTCCTAGTAATGTTTTTTGTACTAATGTTACTCATAAACTGTAACTCCCATATATCAAAGTATGTAATGGTAATAGTTGTGGCATAAACAACTAGCAAAATTAAAATTGTACCTTTAAATTACAATATCATGTGCACTGCATAAGTATATTTTGTGTAGTTAAAGTGAAAATTTGGTAACATGTGATGTTTTTGATGAAAATTTTTTAAAGACTTAAATTTAAAAAATAACCCTTTTGTTTAAAAAAAAACCCTGAGGCCTCTCCTTTCTCCTCCCACTAAGCCTCGCCCCACTCACCCCATCTCTTCAGCAATTTAAAGGGACACAAGTGACCTCTACAGCCTGTATATACAAAAGGGCAGGTGTTTGGAGAGCAATGGTGTCACCATCCCTTAGGATGTTACCTGGTGTGGTCCCTACCCTCCGCATACCCTGGCGACACCCGAGCATGGATTCAAAACCTGGTCTCCAGAGTTGTAGTTCAGTGCTCAAACCACTACATGCTGTCTCTAACAACATCTTGAATACACCTAACTGTGCAGGTCAGTTCACACTGATATCAGTGTGCTTACAATGGCAGAATTGCAGAAGCAGGGAAGCCACGGCTCTTAAACTGAGATCAGGTTTCTATCAGGTCCAGCCAGCAAGGCCAATCATTAGGGGATGATGTGTTTGCAGTCCCACAGCATTTGAAGAGCATTCATTAGACACTTTGCAATTGAGATCACTATGGTTATTCACAGTCGATTTAGGACTGAATATCCTACCACAACAGGTATGGAAGCTGTAGGCTTTCCAGAAGCAATTAGCCTTTTAAACTGTGTTCAGACCCAGCTACATAGCCTATAGTCAGGAATGATGGGACTTATTCTCCCACAATATTTAAAAGGCCAAAGGTTTCCTAGTCCCTGTGCTAGAGGGAAACTCCAGGAAGAGTACCCATTCAGAGAGAAAAATCCAGCTTCCTGAGTTAGCAATCTGAAAAAAGCAGCAACAGACGCCTTGACCAGCTGATTCTGACCTTTGAACATATGGCCTTCCTACGTGACAGTGCACCATTTCTTAGTTTGTAAGGAGCTTTCACCTTGTAAAGCTCTATACGAGCCCTCAGCAGTGTACTAGAGGGATGATTTATCAAAAGGAACTACAAACAGGGAAGGAGAAGAAAGGCTTGGAAATAAGGCATAATCTAATTGTGGTTATCTAGGACTGTACAGAGGGAATTTACAGCCTGCTTCTGTTCACGTTTACTCAGAAAACTTAGGCAACCTACAGGCATGAAATATTTTCATGTATACAGACTGTGAGGGCATGGGATGGGGGCAGAAGTTGCACATTTGGATGCTCCTTCCTGGCAAAACCACCCTGTAGAAAAGAACCCTGTCAAAGAGGAGGCTTCCACTTTAGCCCTCCCTCTCCCCCATGTCTTATCTATCTTTTTATTTGTTTAAAAGGCATGGAAGAATATCCAAACTTAATGTTGTCTACTTGTGATCCTAGGATGCCAACAATGTACAGATCTGAACTTGTTTGGGATGGCAGGTGCAAGCCTCTCTATCTCAAAAACTACAAATCCCAGAATTCCATAACAATGAGCCATGGCAGTTAAAGTGGTGCCAAACTGCATTATTTCTGCAGTGCAGATAAGTGCCTCCTCCAAAGAGAGAATGTATAGACTTACAGAAAACATATACTGTACTCCTGTCTACTCTTGGGTTGCATGTAGACTAAAATGTTTTTTAAATGTGTGTGTATGTGAGAGAGAAGCGGGGAGGGAGGGAAGTACAGTCATAGAGAGATGTCCCTGAAACCAGATCAAAGTCTCCCTCTCTCTTTGTGTGCTTTCACAAAGCCACACTTTCATCCTAGACCATCTCCTGATATTACAGCTTTATGGTTAGAACCACTATCCCACTTGTGGATAACTTGATATACATTGAAAGAGTAGGAAAAATCCACCGCTGGTTTTCCCAGGCTTTTTAGCAACTCTAGTAGTGTATTTCAACTGATGGCCAACAGCACAATTCTGTACAAAGTTTATCACACTGGGGCTGATTTGGACATTAAAGAGAGATTAAAGGGCATTTAAAGCATCCCGTAAATGAAGCAGAAACGGCAAGTAAGTGCATGAATGATTATCATATGCAATTGCGCAAATAAAGTGATATCGGAAATGCATTGTTACTGAAATCCGGAAAGTAAAAAAGATGTGCATTAGTGGTTCTTTGTGACCACTTTAACAGCGGGTTTTGTGCAATGTCGTGTACAATTGTTATGTGTACTTACATGATTTTTCTGAGATATTCCCGAGATAAACTCCCTATCGCCTTCATGTGATAAACACCAAATTCTGTATGTGTCTACTCAGAAAAAAGTTCACGTTTAGTTCTGCAGGACCTCTTTCCTGTCATGTGGTTATAGGATTGCAAAACTCTTCAGGTTGATTGAGACTTAATATGGTTTCTATCATAGGGTTTTCTTGGCAAGATTTATTCAGAAGAGATATGCCATTGTCTTCTTCTAAGGCTGAGAGATTGTGACTTGCCCAAAGTTACGCAGTGAGTTTCCATGGCTGAGCAGAAACCTTCATCTCCCTGAGTTAGGGTTGCAAGGATTCCCTTATTATAAGCGATGCCTCTTATTTGAGGGTTGGAAAGCTTATGAATGAGATGTGAAAAATCTCATATTTTGGGGTGTGGGAGTGGCGAGAGGAAAATATGTAAATCTAAGCAAATTTGAGATTCAGGTTACTATGAATTTTAATCATAGTTGTCAGGCATTTTTTGATATAGTTAAACTGATTCTGGATTGTTGATGTATACCAAAAATGAAACCAAATGGGGATGTTCATAGAAAGAATAATAAAGTGCTGAGAGAATGTGGACAATATGTTAATTTTGCCAAGAAATACATGGCTAAATTAACTGAAATCAATACATTTATTTGGTATTTAAGTAGAAAACGTTAATAGCCACTTTCTGGCAATCAAACTTGTGCATTGTAAATATTGACTATCTCTTATTGCTACTTTGAAAACCTGGCAACTGTACCCCAAGCCCTATTATCTCCCATTATCTGGGAGCAGGCCCCATTGAATTCTATCCCTGGGTAAATGCTCATAGGACTGTACTGTAAAATGTACTAGGGACTAATGCATAAATTATTTTCATAAATCAATACCCTTGTCTGACATGAGTACAAATATGGACTGAAAGCAGAGGTGATTTCCATCATGAACTTAGATGACCTATAGTCATGTTAGGTTGGGGTTCCAATAAGGAAGGCAGAATGGAGAAGACAGATTGGACTTCTACTCAAACTTCAGTGAAGTGGCTGGCCGGTGCTGAAGCACATTACACAATGTGCGACATGGAGAGAACATTGTGCGTTCTCTGCCTGGCACATAACACACAGACAAATAGAGATCACACATGCATATATTCAGCCCGATTTCTGAGCATCTGGCTATACTTGTTGCCTCAAAGTTATATACATGGAGCTGACCAGGAGAAAAATTAACAACCCTGGGAAGTGCTGGATGCTGCTTTTGGTTGTAATGATTGGCCCTATCACACACACATCATCACTTGAAGCAGCAGCTATCAAAAGTGTGTGTATGTGTTTATGACCAAGCTTCCAAACCAAAGTATTCCATTCTGATTTTGCTTGGTTTTGCTTCTCTTGTGTAAATACAGATCTCTCTCTGTGTGTTTGTGTGTTTTGTGTGCCTTCAACTAATTTACGACAAGACTTGTTCAGAGGGGGTTTGCCATTGCCATCCTCTGAGGCTGAGAGAATGTAACTTGCCCAAGGTCACCCGGTGGGTTTCCATGGCTGAGCTGGGATTCGAACCCTACTTTCCCAGTGTCCTAGTCCAATGCTCAAACCACTATGCCACACTGGCTCACAGGTATCCATGTGCATATGAATTCTGCATCCTGGCCTGTTAGTATTGCATAGGATTTGTGCTGTTTTTACATATTCCTGGAAGGCCAGCCTGCTTTTTGGAAGCAGATCTCATGTTTATACAGCAGCAGTCTCTCCTCTGCCAAAGGACCTTCCTGGAATTTTTTCTGGGTCATTTTCCAAAACACATTACTGTTGTCATTATTGTTGTTGTTGATGCTGCTGTGGTTGTTGTTGTTGTTGTTATTGGAATTTGGGTAAATTCAAGGGACACAGAGTTCTGCAAAAGCGCCTGCTCTTTTCTCCTCTGCTGGGTGGGAACTGGGTTTGCTCTGTTTTGTGTCAAGCGGACCGTCCAGAGAAAATGGCCTAAATGAAAGCAAAGTAGTTCCAGATGGGTGAAGCTAAGCAGGTCTGATTTTTGTAAGCTGCCTGAATAGGAGACTGTGTGGGAAACCTGCATAAGCTGCTGTGGGAAGAAATGCAGGGTATACTGAAAACAAATATTGCATGGGTAACAGCAGGAAAATAGAGGGCACCAGATAAATCAAATACTACCCTTGTATCATGAACCTGACTGACAGGATCCAGTCGCCATAAGTCATGAACGACCTGAAGGCACACAAGAACAACAAAATGGCCCTAATCTTGGCAAGATTTCTTCAGAGGTTTGCCATTACCCAGGGTGACCAGAACTCCTTCTTTTCCAGGACATGTCCTCCATTTCAACCCTTCTGTCCAGGAAGAATTACCAAATGTCCTCCATTTTTGAGCATAAGAAGCAGTAGTTTGCATTTCTGTAGCTTTGAGAACGTTCTCCATTTCTCTTGAATGTCCTCCTTTCTGATGATGACCCTGTCCCCCTGGTCATGGTCTTCCCCTGAGGCTGAGAGTATGTAACTTACCCAGTGCCACCCAGTTTACAATTTTTTAAAAAAGTTTTTATTTGGTCATGCCCTTCATTTTGCAATGTCTGGTGTCCTCCTTTGTGGTGAGGTCCGCTGGTTCCCCTGAGGCTGAGAGTATGTCACTTACCTAGTTTACAACCTTTTTTTAAAAAAACAACTTTTATTTGACCTCCTTTTCCAGGACCTGTTCTCCATTCCAACCTTCTTCTGTCCAGGAGGAATTTCCAAAGGCCCTCAGTTTTTGAGTCTAAGAAGCAGGAATTTAATATTTATATGAGTGTTTTTAGCTTTTATTTGGCTAGTGCCCTCCTTTGTGTGGTGAGGACCCCTGGTTCCCCTGGTCATTGCCTTCCCCTGATGCTGAGAATATGTCATTTTATTGTTATAAGGGAATTTTAATTGTTATGTTGTTGGTGTTGGTGGGGGGAACAATGGGTTTTATTTTATATTGTTGTATTTTTACTTTTATTGCAAACCGCCTCGATCCGGAAAAAGAGGCGGGGTATATATTATTATTATTATTATTATTATTATTATTATTATTATTATGTGACTTACTTACCCAGGGCCACCCAGTTTACAATCCTGTTTTTAAAAAAGTTTTTTTGGGGGGGGTCATGTCCTTCATTTTGCAATGTCTGCTGTCCTCCTTTGCATAGTGAGGACCCCTGATCATTGCCTTTTGCTGAGGCTGAGAGTATGTGTCTTGCCCAGGGTCACCCAGATAACAATCTTGTTTTTAAAAAAGCTTGTCTTTGGCCATGTCCTTCCTTTTGCAAAGTCTGGCCTCCTCCTTTGCATGGTGCCCAGACAGCCAGGAAGAGAGGAGGAGGGAGGGCTGCCTGCGTGCCAGTGGGAGCCAGGGCTGGTACACTGCCTTCTTCCTCCTTCCCAAAATAGCGCCACTAGGCAGGCGGCACTCGTCTTCCTTGGCACGACAGCTTGCAAGGCGGAGGGACCAGGACACGTGTCACCCCCCTGAACGTCAGGATGCCCTACTGGTGGGGCTGGGTTGGGGCCAAGGGGAGCAGGCGGCCTCCTCGCAGCCAAGGAGGCATTCCAGGGAAAGCTTGCAAAACCAGGCAGAGAAATGTCAATCCTTGCTTCTTGGTCAGGGTCCAAATGGCCAGGAAAAGGAGAGAGAGCAAGGAGGACAGGCCACTGCCAAATGGAGGGCAAAGGGAGGGTGGGTAACCCAAGAAAAGCTAGCGCTCTCTCTCTCTCTCTCTCTCTCTCTATATATATATATATATATTCTTGGTCCTGCTCAAAATGGAAGGCCTTTGGGGATTCCTCCTGGTCAGGAAACTGAAAGGGAGGACAGGTCCTGAAAAAGGAGGGCGCCTGGTCAAAAAACTCATAGAAATATGAGGACATTCAAAAAAAAAAAAAAAAAAAAAAATGAAGAGCATGGCGAAATAAAAGCTAAAAAACATTCACAGAAATATAAACATCACGTTTCCTGGTCATGCTCAAAATGGAGGACCTTTTGGAATTCCTCCTGGACAGAAACTTGAAAAATGTAGGACATGTCCTGGGAAAGGAAGAGGTCTGTTCACCCTGGGCCTTCCAAAAATGTAGGACATGACCAACCCCCCCCCCCCTCAAAAAAAAAAAAAAAAACCCCAAACCCAACCCACTCATGTAAATATAAATTTCATGCTTCTGAATCATGCTCAAAATGGAGGGCCTTTTGGAACTCCTCCAAGGCAGAAGGCTGAAATAGAGGGCGGGTCTGGGAAAGGAGGTTGTCTGGCCACACTGTCCTAGTGGGACTGCGACGCCTGTGGAGGAAGTTCAGTTACAATATGGAGGGGTCCTGGGATAGTTAGTCCTGAGGGAATTGCCCTTTGCACATGCCTAGAGGCACTCTGGTCATTGCTGCACTGAAACTGGTGTTCCCGTTCCTCCCTGCCTGAAGGGTTGTGCCTGACCTGGGAGGGAAAGTGGAGGTGCCAACTGGGTCAGTGGGTAGCCTCCGCCGACACACATCCCCAGGTTCTTACTTACAAAACTGGAGAAGGAATGGCAGACAATTTCCCTACCCACCTCAGTTAAGAAAAGCCCCACCATCCTAGAGGCGTCTTAGGGTCAAGTTTTTAAATCCCCGGATCAAGCAAGGACTGGGACCATCTAAGGCGACCCTTATCATGGAGGTTTTCTCAGAAGGTTTTCTTCAAAGGGGAGGTTTGCCCTGGCCACACTCTGAGGCTGAGAGAGTGTGACTTGCCTAAGGTCACGCAAGGGGTTTACATGGCCAAAGGGGGATTCAAACCCTGGTCTCAAGCCATAGTCCACTGCTCAATACTGAAACCACTATGCCACGCTGGCTCAGTATACTTAATATATTAGGCAATTCCAGGGATGTGGAGGGGTGACAAAATGAGACAACTGTCTGCTTAAACAAGAATTCTGCACCCCCTCATTACATTTTATTTAAATCTTCAAATTTCTGGTGTTGCTGTAGGCCTTCAACTCATTTCCAGTTTACGGCAACCCTGAGGCAACCCTATCATGGAGGTTTTCTGAGAAAGTTTTCTTCAGAGGAGAGGTTTGCCATGGCCATCCTCTGAGGCTGAGAGAGTGTGACTCGCCCAAGATCAATGGTTTCCATAGCCAAGCAGAGATGCAAACTCTGGTCTCCAGAGTCTCAGCACAACACCAGCATGGTCTAGTGATGGAGTGGTTTGGACTAGGACTCTGGAGAGCAGAGTTTGAATCCTGGCTTGGCCATGGAAACTCACTGGGTGGCCTTGGACCAGTCACACTCTCTCAGCCCCAGAGTGTGGACATGGCAAACCCCCTCAAGAAACTTGCCAAGAAAACCCCGTGACAGGGTCCGCCTTAGGGTTGCCATATGTCAGCGCCAACTTGAAGGCATGCAACAACAACAACAGAGTCCAGTGCTCAAACCACTAGGTCGTGCTGTCGCAATTGGTACAAGTGGCTAAAATGGAAAGAGCTGGAAACCATTTTCCTTCCTGGGTTAGCAAGTGAATCCATGGCTGCATCCACACTGGAGAAATAACTCGGTTTGGCACCACTTTAACTGCCCTGGCTCAAGGGTATGAAATTCTGGGAGTTGGAGTTTGTTATGGGGACCAGAGCAGAGGCTATGGAATTCTGGGAGTTGAAATTTCTGACCCACAACAAACTCCAACTCCCAGAATTCCATACCCTTGAGCCAGGGCAGTTAAAGCGGTGCCAAACCAGGTTATTTCTCCAGTGTGGATGCAGCCCATGTCTGTCTGGCCACCAAGAAGTCGTGACCTCCTCGGGTATGAATTTCTAGGACTGGCCTCTGTTTTTTGCATTCACACCCGGGATTAATTAAATTAACTGGAACAAAGGTTCAGGGCTTGTAGGCTAAAGGCAGGGGAGAAAAGAGTGCCTCTGACCACGTGCAGAGATGACCTTCCTTCATCCAGCAATCCATGCATTCAGCATGAGCAGGACTGCCACCACCATCAGAAGGGACACCTGGCTTTCATATTTAATCTTTCTTTTTTGGAAGTGCACAGCATCCAGAACTTCAACAGGTAGAGAGATCATCTACTGAGTTGTAGGGAAGGAAAGCCGCATCAAGACATGTTGAATAGCTGCCTGCTAAACTCCTGATAAACATATGTATTGGGATCTCTGCCCATATTCAAAGATACGCAAAAGGATCTTGAGACTAAGGTCCAAAACACACTGCAGAAATAATCGAGTTTGCTACTGCTTTAACCGCCCTGGCTCAATGCTAGCGGATTCTGGGAACGGTAGTTTCGTGAGGCATTTAGCCTTCTCAGGTGCCACAATAAACTATAATTCCCAGGATCCCCTAGCACTGAGCCAGGGCCGTTAAAAGTGATCTCAAACTGGATTATTTCTGCAGTGTGTTTTGGACCATGGAGATTAAAGTGGGTGCAGGACTGGATTATCCCTGCTGTGTGGAATTTTGTTTCCAAGTTTAGGATATTTAATAATAATAATAATATAGCTAGTTTTAAAATGCTAAGTCTATTAGGATCTCCGCTGTGGTGCCAGAACAAACTCCCCTCCCCAGAATGCCCCAGCATGGAGCCATGGAGGTCAGAATGGTGTGGGGCTGGATTATTCCTGCAGTTTGCATTTTTAATATTGATGCTGATGATAATGAGGATAGCTGTTGTTGTTTTTTAAATGCAAAGTATATATTGGGGTTTTTTTGTGTTTTTTTCAGGCTATGTGGCCATGCTCCAGAAAAGCTTCTTCCTGACGTTTTGCCAGCATCTCTGGCTGGCATCTTCAGAGAAGTCTATCCTGTATTGGGATCTCTGCTCTGGCACCACCACCACCACCAACTCCCCTTCCCAGAATCCCCTGGCATGAAGACATGGAAGTTAAAAAGGGGGCGGGGCTGGGTTATATCCCTGCAGTTAGGATTTCTAATGATGATGATGATGATGCCTATATTTAAAACACTAAGTCCCTTGGGCTCTCTGCTGTGGTGAAACCACCAACTCCCCTCCCCAGAATCCCTCCACATGGAGTCCTGGAGGTCAAAATGGGTGTGGGGCTGGATTGTTCTTGCAATTAGGATTTTTATTAGTAATGATGATGATGATGATGATGGATCATGATGATAAGTATATTTAAAATGCTAAATCCATTGGGATTTCTGCTCTGGCACCCCCCACCCCCACCCCCACCATGGAGCCCTGGGGGCCAAAATGGATGTGGGGCTGGGTTGTTGTTATTCCTGCAGTTGGGCTGTTTAATGATGATGACGACGACGATGGCTCTTTTGACAAGGCGAAGTCCACGGGGGTCTCTGCAGCGGGGCCACCCCCTCCCCCTCCCTCGCCCAGAATCCCCCAGACGTGGAGGCTCCTTTTTGGGTGCCGCCTGGCTTCCCTCCTTTCTGTCCCTGTTCGCGTGCGGGGCTTGGCACGCGAGGCCAGCTGCTCGGGGCTCGCGTGCCTCCACCGGATCAGCGGCGCTGGCGGGGAAGGGAAGGCAGCACGCACCGCCGCCGCCGCCGCCGCAGCCCAGTCACTGACCCCGGCCTCCTCCTCCTCCTCCTCCTCCCTGGGGCGCAGGCGGCAGGTGGGGCGGCGCCCCTAAGCCCTAAGCCGCCTCCTCCTCCTCCTCCTCCTCCTGCTGCACCCAAGCAGGGCTCAGTCACGCGAAGGCTAGTCTGCACTCTGCAGGCAGCAGCAGGGATTCAGGAGGAAAAGGGGTCCCCCCCCCAGCCCCACATTTGGAGACCAAGAGCTGTGTCCGAAATGGGGAAGGAAGGCTCTGGAGACCATGCCCTTGTGAGAGGAAACTCTAGGGAGCGGCCTCTGTTTAGCTGGGGAAGAGAAGGTTAAGAGGGGACTGATGATAGCCCTGTTTTAAGCCTTTTAAAGGGATGCCACGTTGAGGTTGGAGCAAGCTTGTCTTCTGCTGCTCCAGAGAACAGGTCCCAATAGGAAGGAAGGGAAAGATAGGTCTACCAACCATGCCTTATGAGAAGAAACTTTAGGGAGCTGGGAGTCTTGGAGGTCTTTTAAACAGAGGCTGGATGGCCATCTGTGGCGGATCCTTTGATTGAGAGTTCCTGCATGGCAGAATGGGGTTGGACTGGATGGCCCTCGGTCTCTTCCGAAGCCTGGGGAAGAGAAGGTTAAGAGGGGATATGACAGCCTTGTTTTAAGTATTTGAAAGGGTGGCATAATGAGGATGGAATAAGCTTCTTTTCTGCTGCTCCAGAGAATAGGACCTGGAACAATGGGTCCAGGAAAAGAGATTCCACCTCAACATTAAGACTATCCTCCTGAGAAAGAGCTGTGTCCAGAGGGAGCTGGAGATGTTTAGCCCTGAAAAGACAGTGATGTAACGGGCGGGGGGAGGTCCATGGGGTCTGGACTCCCCCTTCCATTAGATACAGTGAATGGTGCATTCTGCTGTGCCGCGACACCCAAGCCCCATTATATTGGTGTCACTTACTCTGGACCCCCCCTTCCCAAAATCCTGGCTACATCCCTGGAGAAGAGAAGGTTAAGAGGTGATATGATAGCCCTGTTTAAATATTTGAAGGAGTGTCAAGTTGAGGATGGAGCGAGCTTGTTTTCTGCAGCTCCAGAGAATAAACCTCAAAGGAATGGGATCAAACAACAAGTCACCTTTGAGACAAATTGAAAGAGGAGATGGTTATGAGAAGACTATAGCTGTTATGGTGAAGCCATGAGTGGCACAAGCACCCTTTCTCACCCTGTAATGAGAGAAGGCCCTGATCAGGTGTCACCCCTCTTCTGGGGTGTCACTTGGTGCAGTCCACACCACTGCACCCCCCTTGGTGACACCACTGTTTGTGGAAGAGGGGGGTCCTGGAACCAAAACCCAGCAGATACCAAGGGCCCAGTGTAGTAGTGTGAGTGCTGGACTGTAAGAAGAGCAGGATTTGAATCACCAGCAGCCACAGAAACCCACTGAGTGACCTTGGCACACACCACATTCCCTCCACCTCAGAGGAAATTACAGTTGGCCCTCTGTATCCATGGAGTTCGCCGATGGCTTGAAAATATATTTTTAAAAATTCCCAAAAGCAAGCCTTGATTTTGCCTTTTTATATAAGGGACACCATTTCTCTATACCATTGCATATAGTGGGACTTCAATGGATTTTGTTATCCATGGGGAATCCTGGAACCCAACCCCAGTGGATACTAAGGGCCCACTGTAATGGCAAACCTCCTCTGAGTAAATGTTGCCATGAAAACCCTATGAGAGGGATGCCCCAAGTGTGACATGAAGGCACACAATAACAAGAAATGCAGGGGTTTCTCCTAATTCCTTAGTAAATATTTCTCAGAATCAGGGCAGAGGGATGCTTTGTATCTCACACACTAAGGGATTTTTTTTTTAAATCACTTACTTTCTGTGAAAAGTGCAGAAGGCACATTGTAATGTGTGTGTTGATTACAAATCACTGTGTTGTTGTGGTTTGAGTGCCAGACTAGGACTCTTGGATTAAGGCTCCAGGAGATGATGGTTCAAATCCCCATTCAGGCATGGAAACTCTCTGGATGACCTTGGACAAGTCATATGCTCTTTGCCATTTGGCAATGGCAAACCTCTGAACAAATGTCAATAAAACCTTGTGATGGTTTCACTTTGGATTGCCATAAATCAGAAGCAACTTCAAGACATCTAAGGAATCTGTTCTTTCACCTTTCCTTCAAGCTGCTTGTGTGTAAAAACTCTTTAACTGGAAGAAATCCAGTATAAGCATACAATCCTTCTCAGAGGTGGGAAACATTTCTTTTTTGAACTACCACATCCAGAAATTTGCCCCCATATCCCAAACATACAAATGGCCATCCAGGCTTTGGTATTCTGGCAGCCGTATTCTAAACAATCACTTATTCCTGTTCCTTGTGTATATGAAAAAGTTCTAGTAGGGTTTGTTGTTTGGAGACGGGAGAGAGTTAAAATTAGCCTTCCTTTTCATGAGGAAGGAGAGAAGGTTTGAAACTGTGGCAGCCTCAGCTGAGATAATAAACAATTTAAGTCCCAGTACATATTTTATGTAACACAACATGATGTCCTTAAGACTGCAGAGACGCTTGTATTTAAAGCACAGTATTTATTGGTTCCAGTTTGTTCCCATAATCTAGGTCGAGTTTTGAATGGTGTCTCATTGTCTCCACGTATTTCCCCATAATCTAGAGATCTCACTGCCAGAGTTTCAGCAAGCACAGACGTGAGCTCTGGGAGTGGGATGTTGTGGTCACACATGTGGCTCCGTCCCTCGCAATCTTTGTTAGCTTAGTGCCATCTGCTCTGCATGTTACATGGGCATCTTATCTCTCCTCTTCTCTGCTTTTCCATACAGACCTGCCTTGGAGCCCTGTGGGAGAAGTATATCATGGTGGCTTGCTTGGCAATAGTGAATGTTCACTCAGACCAGATTGGCTTGTCTTCTTGCTGCCCTTGGTAGGATTAGTCCTCAATACTGCAAGTCTTTCTGTGCAGTAACACAGCGATCCAGGGCCCAGGTGGAAACAGTAAATAAACACATGAATTACTCATGGGGAATAAGCCTATCAATTAGTGCTATTAGTCATGACAGCTATAGGGAACCTCCCACTGGGAGCCTAAGGAGATATTAAAGACTATGCTGGATCAGACCAGAAGCCTGTCCCAATTTTTTGTTCATATGATGGGCAACCTTTTGCCAATAAGAAGCTCAAAAACAGGATAGGAGTATAACATCATCGGCTTAACTGTGTTCCCAAACAGATACAGTGTGCCCTTGGTATCCACTGGAGTCTGGTTTGAGAACCTCCCGTGGATACCAAAATCTGTGGATGCTCAAGTCCTATTATATACAATGGTATAGTCAAATTTTGTCCCTTAACTGTAATTTTTTGGAATATTTTCAAGCCATGGATATTTGCGTCTGTGGATAAAAAATCTATGGATATGGAGGGCGTACTGTATTATTCACCCTGAGGTGATGCACAATGATTTAAAATAATTAATTAAATACAGTAGCTAAAAACTAATTAAACAGTTTGAACTCCTTTCTGAACAACAACAACAAAAACATTTTAAAAAACAGTCAGAGGAGACACATCCTGATTTTAAGAGGCAAAGGTCATGAGAAACGGCACAGTATTTGCTTGATTGTCACCAGAAACTCAGAAGGGATGGAGGCGGTCTGACCTCCATGGAAGGGCATTCCACTATTTATGGGGTATTGGGATGTTGAAGCATGCAACTTTTGCAGCTAGAAGGATATTATATATGTTTGTCTGTCACCACTGGTAGTCACTGATAGCTGCATTTCCCATAAATTTGTCCAGTTTCAGTTCTATTAAGCATTGGGCAAAGTAGCACTTTTTGTCTATCCAGAATCTCCCATCATTCAGCCCTAATAAATTGCACTGGCTTTGAGTATTATAAGAAAGAGGGGACAACCTCTCCTTTCCCATTTTTCTCTACATGATGCATTCTTATTTGCCTTTTTAAAAGCCTCAACAACCCAAATACATTTCTTTCAGACAAAACAAGGAGGAGAGGTCTTCATGCCCTATCTATGGACTTCCTGGAGGCATCCCTCTGGTCCATTGTTTGGTAATATTACCTCTTTTTATTATCATTCCCAGAATTGCATGGCCATTGGAGAGTTGATGGCTGCTTTAGGAGGATTTGGGGAGCTGTAGTTCAAAACCTTCCTATGCTCTGTTTTGTAGGATGCAGGGATGCTATGTGAAATTTTGATCTATCCAAGCAGAATTGCTCTTGCATCCTGACATTTGTAGCAGTGGCACTATCTAAGGAAGTCAGGGTGGGGAGGGTATTCAGGTCAAAGAAATAAAGATCCTTGATAATACTGGTGCAGGTGTGTGTGTGTGTGTGTGTGTGTGTGTGTGCGCGTGTACACACACACACATGTATGTGCTTTCAAGTTACTTGTTGACTTATGGTGACCCCATAAATTTTATAAGATTTTCTTGGGCAAGGAATACTCAGAGGTGCTCTGCCATTGCTTTCTTCTGAAATATAGTTTATAGCACCTGGTATGCCTTGATGGTCTCTCAACCAAGTACTAACCAGGCCTGACCTTACTTAGCTTTCAGGATCAGTCATGACTTGGTGCTTTCAGGATATTTAGGTCTGCCTAACTGCTATTGTTGTTATGAGCATTCAAATCAACAACTTAATGGTGACACCATCACAGGATTTCATTGGCAAGATTTATTCAGAGGAGATTTCCCAAAGCTGAGAGAGTGTGATTTGCCCAAGGTCACCTGGAGGTTGAACTGTGTTTTGAGCTCTACATCACACTTGCTCTTTATTGCAATAGTTACTGCAAAGTATGTATCCATAACAAATAACATACTCATAATACATTGAAAATGTATTCACTGCAGTTTAAGTTCCTTTATGTCCAAGACTGGTCTTTGGGATCTTATAAAATCTCCTCCTACTTTGACCAGAAATCATGTCCCAGATACCTCTTACTATGCATACATACTTAAGAGCAAGGCTTTGGCATGCAGTCCATCTCACTGGGGAGTAAGTCTGCTTAACAGTATTTGGGGAAAGGCAAGCCCCTTACTCAGTTGGGTTCTCTACCCTTAGGCTACAGTCTTTTACACACCCTTATTGGAGAAGACAGATGGAAGTCTGTGTTGTGGATCACATATTTGGTGTAATCACTTTGTTTTAGAATAGCAAATAACATTTCAGGAGCTGACTCTATGTGAATGGGAATCTGCAGTAGTATTGCCTTTGTTCCCTTTTCTTTGTATTTGCTGAACACTTTTTTATTTTTGAATGGTAGCAGGTGTTGGATCAGGAGTTATGGTACCTGTATAATAAAATCCTCAGAAAGGAGGGTTTTTTTAAAATTAAAAAAGTGAGATTGTTTGTCTCGGGTTTTTTTTTTTTTAAATAAGCGTCTTTTAATTTTTTAAAAAAAATATTTTTTCTACCATATTTTCATGGTAGTCAGAAATTTATTTACTTATTTCTCACAATAACGGGACTCAAAATGACTACCTAACTATATAAATCAATGCATATTAAACCTATACAAAGTCATTAATAAACGTATAAATATGAGTTATTTTAAAAGTAAACAGTTAAAACATTAAACATTGAAAACATTAAAATTCATTAAAAGACCCTATACAAAAAATTAAAAACAGTGTTGCACAGCATTAAAACCTCACCCCAGTCATTTTATTTAAGATTTCAGATCTGAAGATGCCATCCAAAGCTGCCAGCAAAACGTCAGGAATAAACTCTTCCAGAACACGGCCTCATAGCCCGAAAAACTCATAAAAATCTATAAACTACCATTCCCAGAATTTTGTAGCATTGAGGCATGGCATTTAAAGTGGTGTCAAACTGGATTATTTCTGCAGGGTGGATGCCGCCACAGACTGGCTGAGACTCTGTTTCAGGCAGCAGGCCTAGCTGGAGAAATCATGCCCTGAAAATGCTGTAGGAATATTTGGCATTTATACTGTACTGGAAGGGTGTTGTAGAATAATTCCAGGCTTGCGACTATTGAGCAGGAGTAACTACTATAGAAACTAGTAACCAGGCAACGAGAGACAAATGCTTGCTTTGATGTTTGAAGTAATACATCCAGGGACAGAGCAGGAAAACATTCAAACTTAGTTACAGAAGCCCCTAGAGATGGCTTCCATGTGTACTGGTATGCTGGCAGCCGATATGTTAGAACTCATTTCTGTCTGACACTCTGGGGAAGCATGAAAAACAACTAATCTTTGGAGAAGAAGGATGGAGGAAATCAGCCAAATAGCAATCTTTGGGGACAAATAGAAAAGACAACAGTGGGGAAGATGTTGGAGTCAATTCAGCTATTTTTCTGTCTCTACTTTCTGCTGCTTGTTGAAATTACTTGTCACAGTTTCAAATACAATAATGCAGGGATAGGCAACCTGCGGCCCACGGGCCAGATGCGTAGGGTTGCCATAAGTGAGGACCTCCAAACCGGGACAAATGTAGGACAAATGTAGGGCAACATTTTCAAATGTAGGACACATTTTTCTAAAAATGGAGGACGCGCAAAAATTGAGTTTTTTTAAAAAAAATGTTAATATAAATGCATGTTTTTAGGCATGATCAAAATGGAGGACATTTTGGCATTATTCCTAGACAGATGGCATAAATATACTTGCCCTCGGGTTCAACTGTACTTCTCAGAAGTGTGTACTTGGGCAAGGGACTGTGGTTTTTCTTCACTGTGCATGAGTTTGTAAAAATCACAGCAAGTTACATTGGCCGTGTTGATGTCAATATCACCATCATCATCATCATCATCATCATCATCATCATCATCATCATCACTATAATTATCCAGGAAAGGCATTTGTTAGCATTCAAAGCACCATAAATACACAAAAAATGCATTTGCATATATTTAATAATAAAAAATAATGAATGAATAAATAAAAAACAAGGCAGGGGTGTATATATTTGATAATAAAAATTAATGTAATAAAATAAAAAACAAGCAATAATAAAAATTAATAAAATAAAAAATAAAAAGCAATAATAAAAATTAAAAAAATAAAATAAAATAAGTATTTTATATTTTTAAAAATAATTAAAAAAACCAAAATACCAAGGCAGACCTAATGGCCACTAACTCAGCTTTCCTCCTCCTCCTCCTCCTCCTCTGGCCCAATTGTGTCCTGGCCTTCAGGCACCCTTCCTCCGGCTCCTTCCTCCTCCTCCTCTCCCCCCTCCTCCTCCTGGAAGCGGGGCAGGCGCGCGCACGCTGAGGGAAGTGGGGTGGGCAGGTGCGCGCGCGCACAGAGGGAAGTGTGGTGGGCAGGCGCGCGTGCGCGGAAAGAAGTGTGGTGGGCAGGCGTGCGCACGCGCGGAAAGAAGTGGGGCGGGCAGGCG
>NC_056524.1:245065521-245072224 GCF_019175285.1 Sceloporus undulatus
GAAGCGGCAGCCGAGAGGAGGAGGTGGGTTGCGCCGCAGGCAGCCGCATTAGCAGCAGCGCAATGGCCGGAGGGCCCTCAAACCGTAACAAGGCACAGGTGGGGCCCAAACCGGACGGGACCGGGAGGGGCCCCCCGAAACCGTGAATGGCACGGGGCCGCCGGGTTATGGCAACCTATGGAGCGGCCCAGCGAGGCCTTGGACCGGCCCCAGCCCGGTCCTGCCGCCGCGTGCCGCCGGGGCCTTTGGGGGGCAATGTTTATAGACGCTCAGAAACAGCATTATATAACATTTTTTAAAAAATCAGCAATTTTTTCACGTGTCCTCCACTTTTTTTAAAAAAGTGTCCACCATTTGAAAATTTTTGTCCTACATTTGTCCCTGTTTATTATTTAAAAAAATTTTATAAAAAATATTTAATTATATTTTTTGGCTTCGCCCCCCAGTTGTCTGACAGGACAGCAACCCGGCCCCCGGCTCCCCGAAAAAGGTTGCCTACCCCTGCAATAATGCTTCTGGTTGGAAAGCCTGTGCTCTTCTACTGAACTGTGGCCCTTCCCCAGAACCTGTTGGTATACCAGTAGATCAGTAACTATCAATATAGTGATTTGCATAACCTGTGTCTTTTGACATACCTGAGATCAGAAAGTACATGGCTTTTCTCTGGAAGTACTCTATTTGACCAGCAATATATTCCCTGAGATTAAAGAGAGGATGGAATCAGCTCATTTTATCCCTCTATGGCAAAGGGTCATACCTTTCAAGGGGAGTAGAATACTGTATGCCAGATAAACATATCAAAGGGACTGAGTAGACAGAAGGGCATTCAGTTTAATAAACCACAACTATACAATGCACAAACTTTCACCAGATGTTTGTATTCTCATGCTGAAAAAAGGAAGGCATTTGCCTTAAACTTCTGATGCACTGCTGTACATCATTAGGTGAGCATGCGAGTTCTTTCAATTGGGGGACAGCTTTTAAACCTTCATCTGAATTTAAAAAATGGTTATTCTAAGAATTCATGCACATGGTCTTTCTGTTTGATGATTGCCCACACACACACACACACACACACACACATGCACAATAACAACAACCCCATTCATACATGTACACAGTGAAATGCTGGATAAGAGTTCCAATAAAAGTTCATACAGCTACTTCTATAAGGGGGAAGCAAGGTGGGGAGAGGCTGAGAAACTGTAGCTTACAGATGTTATTGTTAAAACTTCCATTAAGATCTTGGAACTCCCTACTAAGCGAGATTTGGGTGATTCTTTACCCTGCTGCCTTTCTGTTAGCAGGCAAAGTTGCTCTTAAAGAGAAATCCACAGAGGTTTATGGTGTTTACATGGGGTTGATACTGAGGACAAGCCACCGTGATGTTTAAGTGTTGGACTAGGACTCCTGGAGACCTGAGTTCAAATCCCCGATTGGGCAAGGAAACCCCCGGGTGACTCTGAGCAAGTCACACTCCCTCAGCCTCAGAGAAAGGCAATAGCAAACCCCACTCAGAACACATCTTGCTGAGAAAACCCCATGACAGATTTGCCATAGGGTTGCCACAAGCTGGAAGTAACTTGAAGACACACAGACTGCTGAGGGCAGAGGTTTTAATTGGCTGGGTGCTGTATTTCTTTTTACTGATAATATTTTAATGTTGTTGTTTTAAATCTAGTTTAATGAATGTCTTAATTGTATCTCTGTATTTATATGAATTTTAGTATTGTTAGCTATATCAAATATTACTGTAGCAGAAAAGGATATAATCTTGATGAACAAAGATCCTGGGCTTGTTCACACATATGCATGTTCATCATGACTGCAACACTGATCATTCACCTGTTTGAATGGACCATCTCCAAAGAGAAAGAACTTTTATATCACTTGGGATGCAACATTTGCAACACAGTTCATACATTCAGCTGGTAGAAGGTTACACTAATCAGCTAATACATATACAGTGGACCCACCATATTCACTGGGGCTAGGGGCACAGGACCCCTGTGAAAGTGGAAAAAGCACAAATCAAAAGCCACTATTTTTGTTATCTCAGAGAACACCTCTCTAGGAATCTCTAGGTCCTCCAGGGTAATTCTCTGGTTAAGATCTGCCAGACGTTGACCATGAAATTGTGCTGGAGGATCTACGAATGCCTAGAGAAGTGTTATCTCTAGGAATCTCTGGGTCCTCCAGCATGACTTTTGGCAGACATTGATAACAGAGTCACACAGGAGGACCCAGAGGGAACATATCAAACAAATCCATGAACAACCAAATTCTCAAAAGTCAAAACCATATATGTGGGGGGCTGATTGTACACTGTGGTGAACCATCCTGCATGTTCACACAGCTCCACAAATCATGCAATCAATCTTTTACACATGAGGCATTGGGGGGAAAATGCCTGAGCCAATTGTAAGATAAATTAAGATAGGAAAGGGGGCAACCTGTGGCCCTCCAGGTATTGTTGGACTATAACTCCCATCATCCCCAAACACACTACCTGGATAAACAGCATTCTGGTTCCCTATGCTTGCTCTGGATTCTGCACAAGTTAAATGTCTGCAGGAAGCCTTGTTATGATAAAACAGACAAGCAGAACAGCCACAAACACCATGACCTTGTTGGAGTTGGAAGGTCCAATCACATAACAGAGAAGAAATGGCTTGAACATATGTGTGGAATTAACTCCACTGAGAAGAAACCATAGGAGGTCCACCTACCCTGAGGATCATCTTATTTATTAGTTCGTTTGTCTTTTGTTACAGGCTGCTTTAAGAGAGCTTTCAGTGGGGGCTGGCAGAGTAAAGGCAGTTCAAGTACAGGGTAAACAGATGTCCTAGTTTAGAGGGATTGACCTAGGTTTAAGGGACAACTCTCAGGTCACAGAAAGTTCTAGTGAAATCAGGACTGTGTGCATCAGTTTCACTGACATTACACAGTCAAATGGTTCCTTCGTCCTGCTCCCTCCCAGCGTTTTCCTTCTTTTGTGCCTGAATGTGTCGTGCCTGCTCAAAGTGCTGGTCACAAATTTTAACCAGAGGGTGGGCACCATGCAGGCAGTGGATTACAAGGGTGCACACGAGGACATTGCAATCTGTCATGCAGCAGCACAGAATATGCTCTAAGCCAGCAGAGATGACAGCGTACCTGGGTCAAGAGTTCACGGGAGCAAAAGCAAGGGGGGGAAAAACAACCCCAAAACCATGCTACAATTAAGCTTACGTCCCATTCCATCACTCTCAGGTTCATTGCAGTTCAGCACTTGCACAGCAGCTGAGTGACGCTGGCTGGGGCATTATGTTATGGGAAAATGGGCTACAGCGAGGAAAACATGAGCATTGCTATGCCAGCAGAACATCTCTGGAACAGCTGGCACAGACCTTAGCAAGTGAGTGTGTGCGCGCGCACACACACACTTCTCTGTGGAAGCAAGCATTACTGAAATCCCTATGGCTTTCATTTAAAGCAGGCATGCAGAGGACTGCAGTTCCACTTCCAGGTTTTGACAAAGAAAATAAAGGAGGAAGGGATTCATTTCTTTCTACAATAGGGACCTTTGAAGTTCCAGTGTTCATCATGACAGTCTCCATAGAACCCACCAAATACAGTCAGCTGTGTTAATCCACACCAACAAGCCAGTTCAGTTTTTTTAAAATCTCCACCAGGAGCAGGGCTTTTGTAATGCTAAGAGATCTTAATTGTTCATTCAATACTTGTTAATACTTTGCATAATAACAAGGAGAATTCCAAACAATATATTGGTGTTGTGAAAATTGAATTCTGATTATTTACCTAGGGCAGTGATGGGCGGTAGTGGAAAGGTCCAGGGGGGCAGTGAGGGACAAAGGGGCAGGGAGGAAAAAGGAGGGACAGGTGGGCCTTCAAGGAGAACCAGCAGCCCATAAGACCATGATGGAGATGAGGAGCTAGAGTACATGGTGGCAGGGGAGAAGCAAAAAGGGGCTTTCACATTTGGAATCCTGCTTAAGCTTTGTGAGCTTTGCTGATACTTGGCTCACAAGTTGGAGCTGTGCTTCTGCTCCTGCTTTCTTTTGTGGGACAGGTGTAGAGAAAAGGTAGCAGAAGAAACAATGTTTGAGTATGTGTGATGTGTAGTTGTGCAGGGAAGGCACATTTCTGGGGATGGGGAGGAGTATCCGGGGTTGATTCTTTGCCTCTCTCAGATTGCCAGTCCATCCTCACTGGGAAGAAAAGTTTGAAGCCAGTTTTGCCCCTTTCCACTCTGATGAAGAAGGACTGACAGTCCTTGAGGAGAAACTTCTCCTTTTGCACCTGGTCACCTTGGGAACAACAGCTGAGCAGCCAGTCAAGCAGCCTCTGAGATGCCTCTCACTTGCATTGGCCTTTGTCACCAGGCCAGCATGGACAAGAGGACTCATGTTGCTGCTTAGCCAGGCTGCTCAGTTACTGCTCCCAAGGTGACTAGGTGCAAAGGAAGCAGCGACCAAGGAACTGGTCAAACAATGACCAAGAAGCCTCTCTCCTGTACCAGCCTTATAGAATCATAGAATCATAGTTGGAAGAGACCGCACGGGCTATCCAGTCCAACCCCCTGCCATGCAGGAAATCCAAATCAAAGCATCCCCGACAGATGGCCATCTAGCCTTTGCTTAAAGACCTCCAAGGAAGGAGACTCCACTACACTCCAAGGGAGTGTGTTCCACTGTTGAACAGTCCTTACTGTCAGGAAGTTCCTCCTAATGCTGAGCTGGAATCTCTTTTCCTGTAGCTTGCATCCATTGTTCTGGGTTATGGCAAAGGCCTGCACAGGTGACAGGCTTCTTGGTTGGTGCTCAACTGGCAGCTTGGTTG
This sequence comes from Sceloporus undulatus, assembly GCF_019175285.1. Taxonomy (NCBI): domain Eukaryota; kingdom Metazoa; phylum Chordata; class Lepidosauria; order Squamata; family Phrynosomatidae; genus Sceloporus; species Sceloporus undulatus. The sequence continues at coordinate 245,070,364 of NC_056524.1, forward strand.
CTGCTCCCTTTGCACCGAGTCACCCTGGGAGCAGTAACTGAGCAGCCAGCCAGCTGGCTTCTCTTTTGCTGTAAGGCTGGTGCAGGAAAGATGGAAGACCAGGAAAGATGGAGGAGTAGGCTGCTGTCGCCAACATCACCACTATATTCACATAGGAGGGGCTGAGGCAGAAGAGAAGGCAGTGGCAAGCTGGGTGCAGCTAAGAAAGGTGTCGCTGGATATATGCACAAACAGCATACACTCATCCCTCCACATTCGCTGGGGGTTTATTAATATGTTCTCTCTAGGAATATTTATGTCTTCCAGCCCAACTCTATAGTCAACTTTAACCTAAAGTTGCACTGAAGGGCCTAGCGGTTCCTAGAGATAACACTCCACTAGGCATGTGTAGCTCTTCCAGCACAATTCTGTGCCCAGTATCTGACAGATGTTGGCCACAAAGTTGCACTGGAGGACCTAGAAATTCCTAGAGAGGTGTCCTCTCAGGTAAAAACATGGCATTTTTGTTATTTGTGGCATTTCCATATTCACCCCTAACCCCCAGTGAATATGGAGGGACAAGTGTATTTTAATCATGTAATGTTGTTGTTTTAGATTGTATGCCTCTTGGCAGGTTTTTAATCTCCCCCACCTATTTTATTTGACCCTTACTATGCAAAGCACTGTGCAAACCTGACAGTGCTCTATAAATAAATAATCTATTGTTGTGGTTGTGTGCCTTTGAGTCATTTCTGGCTTACGGTGATCCTAGGTTCTATCATGGGGGGTTTCTTTGCAAGATTTGTTCAGAGGGGAGGTTTGCCCTGGCTTTCAGTGCTGAAACCACTACACCATGCTGTCTGAATATACTTAATATATTAGGCATTTCCAGGAATGTGGCTACAATCAATCCCTCCCATTATGTATCTTGCACCACTCAGCCCACTTGCTTATTTTATTATTAACAATTTATTTTAATTGACACATTTTAATTGTAATGTTTAATTCTCTTTTTTGGGGGACGGGGGACAGGGATATTGTATGTACAATGTATTGTATATTGGACTGATTTTTAGATGTAAGCCCCTCTGGTTGTTTGGCAATAGAAAAGCAGGGTATAAATAGTTATTCTTATTATTACAGGAGGGGGTGACAAAATGAGATAATTGTCTGCTTAAAATAAAATGCTGTGGAATTCTGGGATTTGTAGTTTATTATTATTATCTATTAGACTGTTCTTCCCCCCTTATTTTATTTGACCCTTACTATGTAAAGCGCTGTGTAAACTTTACAGTGCTCTATAAATAAGTGTTAATTAATGGTTGTGTGCCTTCAGGTCATGTTTGTCTTATGGTGACTCTAAACTGAACCCTATCATGGAGGTTTCCTCTTTGGCAACTTTCTCTACTAAGCGCTTCCCGAGCAGATGGGACGCGCATGCCCAGAAGAGACAACGAAGCCGGCGGAGCTTCTTCCGCCCTTACTGTCTGCCCTACTTCCGGGTTCTTCCAGGGCGGAATGGTTGCCTGGGCAACGAAGAAGCTGCGGAGAGGCCTACACAAAACGGGCGGCCTTTCATGCCTGTTTTGAGTCTCTGCTCTTTGGGTAAGTCAGTGCCCTTGATCTTCTGGAATAATAACCCCACTTGTTGTGGTACTGCAACTCCCAGCATCCCTCAGGTGGAGCTTTGGGGAAAAAAGTCATCTTTTTTTAAGCTGCTTTAGCTGCAGAGGCTGAGTGCTGTGGAATTCTGGGAGTTGTAGTTTTGTGAGCTGCTCAGCCTTCCCTGCTGTCAGAGAGCTCTAGTGCACCACAAACGACAGTCGGACCTCCTTATCCACGGATTGCTTGAAAATATATAGATATATATATTCCAAAAAAA
>NC_056524.1:245075224-245100374 GCF_019175285.1 Sceloporus undulatus
TAATACATCTGAGGAAGTAGACTTTGTCTACAAAAGGTCATGCTGCCAACTTCTTTCTTTTGGCTAGTCTCAGAGGTGCTACAAGGTCTCTCTACATACTGATTCTGCAGACTAACATGGCTATATCTTTGTATTCTAGCGGTTAACATAATTTGCCTTTGGTTGTGTGCAGATCATGCCTGATGGGAGCTGCAGTCAAATAACATTTGGAGGGGCACAAATTCCATAGTCCCCTACCATAAATGGTTAAGAGTGTCAGAATCACGAGAAGCCAAGTTGTCTGGTTCTTCCCAATAAAAATATTCTTAAAGGACCAGGTCATGCCATACATAATGCGTGGAATGCGCAATCGTGTATATGATGAATGCCAGTTCCTGAAAGTGTACTGACTTGAGAGCTGTGTTGTTGTCCTTGAGGAAATTACTCTTCATCTTTCTCGGCAACTGCTGAATTCACATACCTGTGCAAATGAGTGTATAGTCAAGGAAGGAAGGTCTGTTTCACTTGAATTAAAAACAATGTGTTGCGTGAGCTGGCCTGACTCACAGACAAAGGAAGTCTGGACAAAGAGGAAAGGGGTAACTATATTTATTGTGAAGGGATAACAGCTGTGTATGTACAAACTGTGGCCTTACAAACTAACAATCTGTCGTGCCCCACTGTTTTTATCTTGATGGTGACAGATCATTCCCTTTTTACAAGGCCGTACTTTTATGACTGAACAGTCCCTCACCTGTTACTCAGTATGGGAAGAGAAGATAGTAGATGAACTTGGAGTCTTTTTTCTCCCTTCTTCCTGTCACATTTGGTCCTTAACTGGTATGTACTGGGATGGAACAGCTTAGTATCCCAGAGTCGTATTTTCTTGCAGAATCTACACAAAAGTAGATCCACAATGCAGGCATTCTAGGAGATTGTCATCTAAACTGTCCTACACAGTGTCCCCAAGTTTCAGTCATTTCTTAGATCCAGTTCAGGCTCACCAGGCATCCGCCTTTTCTCAGACAATTCCTACATTTCAGCCTTCTGTCCAAGAGGAATTCCAAAGTGTCCTCCATTCTGAGCATGAATGTATATTTCTGTGAAGGTTTTTAGCTTTTATTTGGTAATACCCTCCATTTTTCTAGAATGTCCTACATTTTGTGGTGCCTTGCCCTTCTTTGCAGTGAAGGTGACCTGTTCTTGATCCAGTTACTTTTTATAGACAAAAAAGAACTGGAATATAAATTGTCCCAATGAATTTATTGCTTTCAATGGCGAATTTAAATACTATTGGGTTATCTTGGGTAGTGTAATATTTGGTCAGTTATTTAAAATTGTGAATTTTGTTCTATATTGCATTGCATTTTATTGTCGCTTTGTGCTGTAATCTGCGTTGATTCCTTTGGGAAAAATCATCATCATCATGCAAGACATGGCAGAAATCATGCAGGACAACAAAAATGATGGTGTCACTTGTCACAGGTGTTTGCTTTAGAGCTTTTAAAAGATGCTCTCAACTTAGGGTTGATGTAGATAGAAGCCACTTCTCTTATTAGCCTTAAAGGGGCTTGGGAAAAAAGACTGAGAAGGTCACTTTCTGATCTTTAATATATGCTGGATACTGCAGTGCATACCCTCCAATTATTCCAATTTGACAGGGACAGTTCCAATTAATCCTTTGTTGTCCCACTTTTCAGCTGCCTTTAAAAGGGTCAGTTTCTCCATCTTCCTCTCGTTTTTTGGTTTCATTCTCAGCTTAGGGCCTGAACAGACAGGCCAAAATAAAGCTGCTTCGGGTCACTTTGGAGGTATGCTGTTTAAATGATGCATGTGTCCTAAGAGACTGGACGCTGTGCCAAAGCCATGCTCTAGTCCTAAGGACTGGAGTGCAGCTTTGATGCAGCTTCTGGTTTCTTAAGATGTGTGTGATTTAAACAGCATACCTCCAAAGTGACCTGAAGCAGATTTATTTTGGCCTGTCTGTTCAGGCCCTTTCTTCAGCTGCTGCAAACTGCAAAAGATAGTTTGTTTTTTATTAATCAGCAGATGGGAGAGGAGCGGAGGGGGAAGATTTTTGCCATTCCCACTAGACTCAGGCAAAAGCAAACTGGTACAGCCTCTCCTTGTTTGTGTACTCTTACTCATTAATAATTGTTGCCATCTTGACTACACTCTGCTGTTGCATGGCCACACATTCCCTGTTTTTTTTTATCTGTAAAATGTTGGACAGTATGGCACCTTAAGTTGTTCATTTAACTGATAGAAATAAGTCTCCCTAGTTTTTGTCTATTTTTCTGGTCTGTACTGTCAAAAAACCCACAATCCCTTGATAAACACTTATTTGGTGTCTTGAAAAATAAATAAATATTTTCAGGATAGCAAGATATGACACGAGAGCATAGCATGTATATAAAATATAGCAATAGTGGTAATAAGAGAAAAAATTCAAAGGCTTTCTAATGGTGCTTGAGAAAATTGCCTTTCTTAAATAAAAACAGCCATAAAAAAACCAACCATAAAACTCAAAGGATCTTTGTGACTTTTTCCCATAGAAAAATAAAAGAAATGAGAAGCTGATGACAAAGTGCCTTAATTTTTTGAAAATGAATTGACTATAAAATTTGTACCCTGAATTTTTATTAGTTTGCAGATATTACTAACTAGGAAAGAATTTCTGACCATCACTCTTAACGAACTGTCTAAAGTTCAGTTTATACAGTAACTTGAAAAGATCATTCACCATTGCCAGGCCAGCATCTTCCAAACAATGTTTCCATTAACATTCAGAGTAAGAAAACGCTTGATTTTTTGTCTTATATGAGTTTCTTTCCATCCAAGCTGTTATATTCAGTGTTTTCAAATCCTTTGATACTCCACTGTGTGGTTTGTTTCACCATGTTAGGCAAAAATATCTCTAGTGTTAGCAAACCAGCTTCCAAACCAACCTTTCCCAATATGTGGCAGTTTCTAGGTGTTCTCAACTATATGCACCATTATCCCTGACCCCAGCTATCCTAATAGGAGTTGTAATTCAGAACCTTTGGAGGACACTGCATGGCAGGCGGTGAGAAAGGCTGAGATGAGAGTTCCATTATATTAAATCAAACCTAATATGAAAGTGACTCTAATTATCTTTTTTTCTTATATATTCTACAGGATTATGGACAACAGTTGCCCAGTTTCAAGGCAAAGACTATTGCACAGCTGTATTAGGCAGTAATCATATCAGGAAAGTTCATTTTAAACTGAGTGAAGTGATACATTGATCAGCATGCAGAGGCTTCTGGAGTGATAATTTATTTTTCTCTAATATGTTCAACATGCCCAGCAACTAAGCCTGATGTTTCTAGAAGCTCCAGAATAGTGTTTTTCAAAGGATTCAAATTGTTTGAAGTGTAGGACAGGAAAAAAAATGTTTAGATTGGTGCTGTGAAAGCTCTGAACATTTAGGCTGCATCTACACTGCAGAAATAATCCAATCTGATATAATAATAATTAATAATAATAATAATAATAATAATAGGATTTATTTATATGCCGCCCAATCACTGGGAATCCGGGCGGCTTACAACAGAGGGGATGATAGACGGTTCCTTGCCCTCAGGCTTACAATCTAAAAAGACATGACACAAAAGGAGAAGGGAATGGTGAGGGGAGAAGGGGATCAGGTCCAGTGTGCTTCTCTCCCTCTGAGGCCTGGACCAAGGCAGATGGACTAGAGGGAGGGCTCTTTTTCTTAATCGAGGCCAGGCCTGATGGCGTTGGTCCTGTCCTTTCACTCCCTCCCAGGCCAGAAGATGACAGGTGGAAGGAGAGAGGGGAGGGCTCCTTCTCTTCAAGCCTGATGGCGTTGGTCCTGTCCTTTCATTCCCTCCCAGGCCAGAAGATGACAGTTGGAAGGAGGGAGGGGAGGGCTCTTCCTCTGCAGGCCATGGCAAGATATGACTTTAACTGCCATGGCTGAATGCTATGGAATTCTGGGAAATGTAGTTTGTTGTGGTACCAGGGCTCTCTTGACAAAGAAGGCTAAATGTCTCATAAAACTACAAACCCCAGAATTCCAGTGGTGTTAAACTGGATTATTTCTGCAGTACAGATGCAGTCTCAGTGTTGCAGAATCTTGTGGTTACATATTTCCCCACCATGTAACAGGTGATTGTCAATGTGCGTGTATAGGTGGAAGCCAGGTGTTAGGTGTAGACCTGCCTCTCGTGCAAACAGCTCATTTTACAGCTTATTGGTTTATGTAAATATGCTTCCTTGTGTGGATGTAATTACTGCATTACATCATTAGAATGCTAACTTATTTTTCTTTGATTTGGCAAACTAAAATCAAAGGCATTACAAATTAACCTCATTTTATCTGTTTATAATCTCTTAACAGTTTTTTGTGGCAGTACAATAACGCTCCGTCTAAACTATAGAAGGCCATGGATAGACATATTCCTGTGCATCCATTACCTGACGAAATACAGAAGGTATGCTGTGGAGGGAGGTATAATGACTGCTATTGTATGTTGAGATGATACCTATTTTACTGTTTCATTTCCCTGTTGTTTATTATCATATCACAGCCGGTATGCTTATTGCATTTCCTTTTCATTTTCCTCTCTTATCTGATAATGCTGATATTTGCATGTTTCCTATATGTGCACACTCCCTGGAATTATATTTTTAAAACAGGGATGGGTTTGGAAGTCTTTGGCCACATTACCCTTCAAGAGACCTTTGGGGTACCCCCCCAAATGCACCTGATTCTGCAATAACAATATTTTTTTGTGTGCCCCTAAATGCTCTCAGTGATCACAGGGGCATTCTTACCCTGTTTGGGGGCTTTATTGGGTCCCTAGAGGGCATATTGAGGCAAAACTTTGTTTTGGAAAAAATGGCAAACAGTTGTTTTAATCACAAGGTGGGGTCCACGGGGCTTCCAGACATGATGGAAATGTCCTCTGTATCCCCTGGAGGATGGGAGCCAATATTTTTTTGGATGTGTGTGTGTGTGAAGATTTTAACCTCTAAGGGCCACAAAAACAGTCTTATTTTGTGCACCCCAGCTTTAGATTAATTTGTGCAGGTGAATTCATGCCATAGCCTCAAATTTGTTAAAGAATATGGTATCTGTTGGGAAAATGGGGAACCATAAGAGAAGAGGAATTACAAAGTAGCCAAATCTAGATTCTTCCAAAACATATTAAGAACTTAGAGGGGACTGAGTGTGAGGGGTGGACTAAGGCAGTGATAACAAGAGTGTAAATTGTTTTATACACTATTAAAAATATATAATTTATGTGATATATGAATTCAAGCAAACAAAATTCCAGCAGAAGCCACATTTCAGGTAAGAAGAAATATTAATCAGAATACATTTATAAGGAATGCATTTTTCATTTGAAAAGCATGTGCTTGTGGGAAGTGGTGTGTGTGTGTTTGTGTATGCATCTTCAAATTGCCTGTCAACTTATGATGACCACATGAATTTCACAGGGGTTTCTTAGGCAAGGAGTATTCAGGGGTGGTTTTTGCTGGTTCTTTCCTCTGAAATATAGCCTACAGCACATGGTAATCATTGGTGGCCTTTCATTAAAGTCCTAACCAGGGCTGACCCAGCTTAGCTTCATCAGACAGAATGTGGTGCCTTTAGGGTATTTAGGGTCAAGTCTGGTGTACACAGTGTCTAATGTGGATTATTGCTATATAATGTATGAAGCAGATTTTCCATTTTTGAGTTTTATACAGAAGCCATAAGGACAGGATTTGGTTTGAACCCACAATGTAGAGCAGGTTTTGTCAACCAGGGTTCTGTGTACCTTAGGTTCCACAATTAGCGTAGAGATTAAGAAACCTGTTGATTTGTCATTTGGCCTGTACCTGAAATATATCTTCAGCATTTTTATTCTTACCATACTTAGTGAGGAGTGATTGTTGAATCAATTTTATCCCCTTTACATGAGTTTAGTAGTGCTAGTCAGAGAAGGTAGTCAACTTCTTGAAGAGCAATTGTTTAAGGATACATATAAAATTCTTGTTTGAAAGGAAATGAGTTTCATTAGCAACATGGAATGCCTCTTGTTCATTACTATACAGGAATGATGGAAAAATCAACAGTTTTGCCACATTTTCAAATAGATCTTAAATACACTTCGCTTCACCACCCTGCTGTTCTGCTCAAACTGGAGACATAAAGTGGAATGTCTAGAACTGTTTATTTAGAGAGACAGAAGCAGTAGTGCTTCAAGAAATCACAATGTTCTTTTCAGGACAACAGTCCCTCCCTTCCCCTTCATATTACAGCTCGGTTTGTCCCTTTTCAATAAGTAATTTTAGTACTTTGGAACCTTATGGTATTTATTCTGAATAACAGTTTCATATTTCCAAGCACAGGTTGTAACTGCCAGGAAAAATAGAATTAATTTTTCATTTCCTTCAGCCACTGTAACTATGATCAGACTTCATGAGACTAAAAAGAAGAATTAGGATAAATAAAGGCGGGTGTAGCAATCCTGAAACCAGCATTTAAGGCATGTTGTTTTATGAAGAAATATTTTAAAATGCATAACATTGAGGTATGCCATTGGAATTCTTAATCTGGTTATGGCTTGTCTCATAATTAAATCTATTAGTGCTCATTGTTTTGATTCTTGCTAAAGAACTTGACTCCATTTCTCTTTTCTTTCTTTCTCATTTGCTTACATTTGAACATTTTTCTCCTGTTCTTTTCAATGAGCTTTCTTATCTGAATCCATCATCCCTGTCCCTGTTTTATTATTGTCTTTGAATTTTAAACATTCCTCATCTTTTCAAGCCTTGGGCAAAATAAAATTTTAAAACACTTGTTCTGTAGTTGAAGTGTGTCTTCGTTTATTAATGCAAGACACATTATATATGCGGTGTTTTCTTTGATACATATATTTGGTAATTTGATTATGAACCGTGCCTCAGTAGATTTAGGGAAAGAGTTCATGCAGTTCAATCAGTTTAATCAATCTTAAAATGCCTTAACATGTTGTGTGATGACTTAGGCTGGGTACAGATTGCCATTTGCCCTGTGGTGACATCTGGTAATCTCAGAGGAGTCCTTTACTAATTTATTATGGCATATTCACTTAACTTAGACTGTAGACATGTTCTCTCAGCTCACATCACTCCTTGCTGTTACTTGTTCTCTTTTGTGTTGCCTCCACTCCATCTACCTTTTCATAGCATCTGATGACTGACCTTTCTTATATGTCACATTCTTACAGTACTCCTTTTATATTACTGTATACCCTACACCCCTGGTTGCAACATATATGTGGAATATATTACTTTCACATTCAGAAGGATTATACTTAAGTTAGATGCTGTGAGAAAGCAAGTGAGAAATTAATCATAGTAGTTTGCTTGTAAGCTTTCCGAAGCATCTACTTAACTGTGTTGACAATGGAAAGATAAAAGTAGTTCAGGGATGGGCAACTCTACCCCCCAGATATCATTGCCCTACAATTCTCATCAAGTCCCAGACAGCACTATCAATTGTGAAGGACTGTGGACACTGCAGTCCAAAAACAATGGGAAGGCCATAGTTGGAGTGCTGTTTTAAGTTTATGTCTTTATCAATATTATTTTATTTTTTATTGCTGTATGCCACCTTTCTCAAGTCATGGAACTCAGGATTTCCCAGGCTGTTGACCAGACATTTATCTGCTTAGCTTCAGCAAGTTGATTTGTTACATGCATCTTCACAGCTTGCCATGATTATCCTCTAAGGCGTAGAAGCATGACATGTTTGGAAGGCTGTAATGTAACTTGGTATGACATGTTGTACATGTGCATATATCCAGTTTTAACTTTGTAAGGCCTTTCCAGATTCGGGTAGATCCATTAGACTTGCCTCCCCCTCTAATGATACCTCTATTGTTCCGATATCAAAATTGATTGATACCATCCCCCCCCCCCCCCCAATTTCTTGTGCTAATCTGCCTGAAATTTTAGTATATTCCTATTGTACAGTTTTAAATTTGGATGTTTAATCTCTTTTTATGGGTTGATTACTGTTTTTATAATTGGGGGGAGAGTTCGGGTTTTGAAATTGTAATTTTTAATTGTTTCATGTTTTAATTATATTATTATTATTTACCTAACTGGCCTTACTCCTTTTAGTAGTTCCAACTAGAGTAGACCCATTTAGGTCTACTGATAGCCTTTAGGGCTGAAGGGTGGGATATAAATACCACAAATAAATAAACAAATAAATAAATTTTAGTAATGCTGGATTTACTGTTTAGAAGTTGAGTGGGTGGGTCTGCTATACCTAGAACTACCAGCAGGATTCAGACCTCTGTTTATAACTCTTCCATAATTTTTTCTCTGGGTAGTCCTCCAATAGACAAGTGGAATTGTGTGTTTTTGTGTTGGAGGGAGGACTCCTGTGATTAAGGAGAGTCCAGGTGTGCAGATGGAAACGTGTACTGTATAAGGGAAGTTCTGTCTGCTGAGCCTTGTTTCCTTCCCTTGGTTTTGAAGTTAAAATCCAGAGTCACTGATACATTTAGATAAATACAGGCGTGGTTCAGACTGCCCCAAAGGGGCAGGTATGTGGCACCCCTTTTCGCTCCGGGTTGGGGGTAGGGCAGCCTCACCGGCAGCCCTGCGGCCCCAATCCGAAGTTTTTCTAGAACTCGGAGAAGCGGAAAAATGCCACTTCTCCGTGGCGCAGAAAAGGGGTGTCTGTGGGGCTTCTTGCATTTTTCCAGGAGCCATGGGACAAAGGGGCCGCCCAGCCGTTTCTCCCTGGCATCGTTCCCACAGCCGTTTGGTTGCTGCAGGAACGATGTGCACGCCCAAAAGGACCTCTGTGTTGGCCGAAAAGGAGCCTTTGGATGTGGCGCATGCGTGACTTCATAATGGCGGCCCCCGTGTGGATGGGAGGCTGCCATGATGACGCTGCTGCCATGTACTAGGGTTGCGGGGCGTGTGGTTGCTCCGCCCCCACACAACCCTAGTATGTGGCCAGGCAGGCGCAAAGCGCCAGTCTGGACCACACACAAGTCTGCTTAAGTAACATTATTGCAGCACCTCTATTGTTGTACAAGTACAAAAATCTGTTTTGATTTGTTTCAAGTAAATTATCAAAATTGAGCTTTAAAAAAAAGTGTCAGAGTTCATGAACAAAACCTACATTCTGCTGGAATTCAAGTTTACCCTAATGTGTAATTGTGTGCTGAAATACATCCGATGTAAAATGATTAATAATCTCGCACCTTCCAAACTTCATAGTTTCTGTGTGACTCATAAGTGCCATGTACAGTAAGTACATCACTCTGAAACACTACCCTACTCATGATTGTGGTGAACCACAAATGTGGCTTTGTCAGGTGAATGTTATAACAGTTTGTTTGTTTGAAGTACATTTTGTGTGTTAGAGATGTAACACAGAATTTCTAAGTAAAATAACATTAGAATTGTAAAATGGAAGTGTTTCCTCTATTATTGTGTGGCATATGAAAAGTTGAAGGGATACATTTAATAGTTTTCAGTAACTTTTAACCAGCATTGAAGGTTTGTCCTCCCCCAAAGGGCAAGAGTGTGATTGATCTGTCTTGATGCCCTGCTGATTTTAGTAACCAACCAACAATCAGCAGATGGTGAAGCAGGTAGACTTAGGCGTGTTACAGATGGGCCCATGAGGCGCTGTCATCGCGCCGTCATTACACGCGAGGGGTGGTGCTTCCTGATGCGCCTTGCCCCTCGCGCATAATGACTACGTCAAAATGGCGGCAGCTGTTCCACACGACCACCGCCATTTTGACGTAGCAGATGCTCTGCGTCCGCATGTCGCACAGCAGAAGTGACGCTACGAGTGCACGACTAGCGCCTCGCAGCGTCTCTTCCGGGGCTGAGGAAGGAGCACGAAGGATTTTCACGCTCCTTCTTTGCTGCGTCCGGGAACCGCGCGGTTTGGATGCTGCGGACTGTAACGCGCCTTAAACAATACAATCCTGGGCAGAAGACAGCATTCCCATTATGGAAATACTTTCTATACTCTAGCTCTGTTGCATTTTATCCACTACCACCAGCCAGCTGTAATATGCTACTGGTAGCAGGAAAGAGAAGCAAAACTACCTCCCAAAACAGAATTCCATGCACAGGAATTCAGATTATCCTCTTGTTTATGAGTAGCAAGATGCTGCTTTTATCTCTGACTGCAATCTCCCTTTTTATTACTAGATTAATATAGCAATATGCTAATATTGAGGAATGAAATATTGGAGATATATAGGCTTTCTTTGAGGCCAGTGTATCAATTCAGGGAAGGCTGTAGTTCAGTGACAGACCATATATTCTTCATGCATCTCTAGACAGAGCATGGAAGAATTCTTGTCTAACACCCTAGAGCAGGGATGGCAAACATCTGGCCCTTAGCAGACTGCAGCAACATTTGGAGGGCCAGATATTCTCCCATTTGCTTTTGAGAACTATGGCTTGTCCGAGTGGACAGCATTGCTACATGGTCTAAGTGATTTGCCTTACTCTGAAGCAGTTATCTTCCTTTGTGTTCACTAAATGTATTGCTTACAATATAAGCATTGCTCATTGTATTTTGCCTTTTTGTATTTGTCCTTTTCTAGATGACCCGGGATCAGACAGTGTGTAAATACTGTGGAGTAAGTTATTTGATCCTTCATGAGTTTAAGATCCTAGAAGAAAAACTAAAAGCGATGGAAGAGAAAGTGAAGTTTTATGAGGGAAGTGTTGAACGAGAGAAAATACTTCAAGAAAAGCTACGGTGCTTAAGTCAAGATTTTGAACAGTGCACAGCAGCTAGCAACTCAAAAACAGAAAGGTTGGAACATGTTATTCATCCTTATTTCTCAAATTAACACTCATTAATGCCATTCAGGAGAAAGCAGGCTTAGGCTCTGTTGTCAGACTCAGCTTGCATCAGGTACAGTTTCTAGTTGATTTCATATTTAATTAAACCATAGTTTGAAATATGCTTCAGAGGCCAATTTTGCTGCTTCATTTCTTTCGTACCAGTCAGTAACAACATAATGGTGATAGGGGATGGAAAGTTATTTTAAAATCTGCTCTCAGTTGTGGTGAAACTGAAGTACTAATAATTCAAGTACCTTAATATTTGTGAAGCCGAAGGCTTTCATGGCCGGCATCCATAGTTTTTTGTGGGTTTTCTGGGCTATGTGGCCATGTTTTAGAAGAGTTTCTTCCTGATGTTTCGCCAGCATATGTGGCTGGCATCTTCAGAGAGAATGCCAGCTACAGATGCTGGCGAAATATCAGGAAGAAACTCTTCTAGAACATGACCACATAGCCTGAAAACCCCACAAAAAACTACCTTCTTGTGCAGAGGATTGAGAAATTATGACTTTCTCATTCCAAGTGTGGTGTGGGAGATTTGCTGCTATTCATGGACTGTAAAGAATTGAATATTGATTCCCTGCAAACCATAGGTGTGTTACAGACGGCCAAAATAAAGCTGCTTCGGGTCTCTTTGGAGGTATGCTGTTTAAATGATGCATGCATCTGAAGAATCCGGAAGCTGCACCAAGGCTGCACTCCAGTGCTTAGGAATGGAGTGTGGCTTTGGCGTGACCTCTGGACTCTTAGGACCCATGCATTATTTAAATAGCATACCTCCACAGAGACCCGAAGCAGCTTTATTTTGGCAGTCTGTAACAGGCCATAGTTTCCAAATCAGGAGCCAGCTCTGAAGAAAAAGCTTTTCCTTCCTCCATTTGTTATTTGAAGGGATGCCATGTTGAAGATGGAACAAGTTTGTTTTCAGCTGATCTAGAGACATGAACAAATGGATTCAAAGTGCAAGAAAAGAGATTCCACGTATATATTAGGAAGAACTTCCTGATTACAAAAGCTGTTTAACAGTGGAGTAGACTACCTTGGAGTGTGGTGAACTCTCCTTCACTGGAGATCTTTAAACAGAGGGTGATGAGCATCTTTGAAGAATGATTTAAATGTATGGCAGGGAGATGGACAAGACTTCCCTTGTCTAAAGTCTGTGAAGTACTTCCATCCCTTCTCTTACAACATTTAACCATGGTTTATTCAGGATTTGGGAAAGTCACTTTTTGTACTTTGTTTCTTAGGATCCTTCAGTGAATTTATTCATTTGCTATGCTGGCTTAAAGATTCTGGAAGCAATGGTAAAAAAAGTAACTTTATGATCTGAGTTTACTCTTAGATCTATACCAACCAAAGTAAACTCTAACCAGGGCATCCATATTAACCCACATTTGAAATTTAAAATTAATTGGCATAGCTAAGTTGGGGAAAAACAATTAACATTAACCATTAATTAACCAAATGCATGCTCAAGTGTATGAAAGCTCATGATACCAATTTCTACCTTTCAGTTAATCTCAAAGTTACTGTAAGATCCCTTTGCATTCTGATTTTCCAGACTAACACAGCTATGTCTTTGAATTAACCTTGGTTAGCTTTGGTATAGATCACAGTTATCACCAAGAAGAGAAAGTAGGGGAATTTATTTGATATAGAAGAGAAAGAATGGTATAGTAGCATGTATTACCAAGACTGTCTTCTGTGTTCAAAATAGAAGCCATTAGGAGCCATTGTACTATGTCTTACATAATGTCTGATTCTTACACATTTCATACTAATAGGTTTAGTTTGCAAAGTTTAGTCCAGACATACCTGTCTTGGAATAGAGACATTTTCTGTGATTAAATATAATACAAGGTGAATTTGTATTGCTTGTAGCACTTGTCTCTCTGCTGCTCAGATTAGATAAGACATAAGTAGTCTTTGCTGCTGCTGCTGCTATTGTTCTTGTTGTTGTTGTTGTTATTTTCCCCTTCCCCCCTTTTTCTTATTTTTTAAAAAAAATCACATAAATAATCATATTTATCTAGCATCTACACTCCTGATTGTTCAAAGCACTGCTATTACCTTAATGATTTATCAAACATCTTTGTAAATTAGGATTAATTTATTGTGCATGATTTCTTAGAAAGAAAGGAATTAGTTTCTTAGATTAGAAAGCTTTTTTAATATACCGTGAAAAGAACATTGATACCCCCTATGACCACCAGTCATTAGGTCTTCCTATTACAGTTTGCTGACTATTTTATTTTCTGATTGCTTACCTCTGCTTTTGCCTCCATTAAGATAGCTCTTGGCATTCTAATTCAGACAAATATAGAAGCAGCAAAAAACAATATTTAAGAAATAAAAGTGGAATCTGTGCAGGCAAGGTACTCCATTGTATGACAACCAAGCTAGAATCAAAACTTAGAGGGGAAATTGTTAATAAAGAATAGGGTTGGAGCCTGCTTAAACACCTGGGGAAATGCTTTTATACACAAGATAAGAAGCTATTGTTCTCTCTCTCTTTTAAATGCATAATATTAATCACCTCCCAGGTGTTTCCATACAATCAAGCGATGGCCTTTTCTTTCTAATTTACAGAGGAAAACTCTTGATTCAAGTGACACCGGAAAATGGTGGTAGGGGGAAGAAATATTTTCTTTGAGTCTGTTGTTTTCTCCTTCAATGTAGTTACTTTGTCTCCTGCTGCCACATCCTTCCATAAAGAAAAATTTTGTGTCTTATACCCTAGGCTGAGAATGTGTACCATTACTTTCCAGCATGATTGTTGTACTCTGATAAGATAGAGCCTGCTGCTAATACAAAGCTAATGGCAACTATAAAAACCTTATATGATGGTTTAAACATATATACCTTGTTTTGTATGACAACTACACAAAATCAAGGGCAGCTTAGGCAGAGTTTAGGAAAACTAGCATAGGATGGTTTGAACATACACAACACACATTACATAATCTGTAAAACAAAATATAAATGAATTAGTATAGAATTTCAGCACATAAACAAGTTTACTTAAAAATACACAAAGTACAAAACCCTTTTAGAGGTACATAAACTAATCTTCTCCTTACCAGGTTCCTTTCAGCATAGAGGTGTGATGTTGTTATAGTTGTATTCTAAAGAAAAAGTAAAGAATCCATATTAAGAAGTCTCATGTGTAGTAGCATAATAACAACAACTACCACCACCATAACAATTACTGCTTCAGTACAGAATTATCCATGACAAAGGGTAATATATAGTGTTAACTATGCGGAAAATTATTAGGAAAATGCCTGAGTAAACAGGTGAGTCTTCAGTTGATGATGCAAACATCTATACTGGAAGATCAACTAATCTCACTGGAGAGATCATTCCACACAGCAGGAGCCATAATAGAGAAATCCTCTACACCATAACCAAACAAGTTATCATAGTACAATAAGCAGGTTGCCCCTTGGAATTCTGAAGAAACTACCTTTTGTAAAATAAGATTGTATCATGTCTTATGGTTAACATAATACACTGTGCATGATGTTAAATATGCCAGGCTATTTTGCAGGTCAAATTCATATACTCTATATTCTAAATTAAGTTTATATATATAATAATTAATTTCCCACTTTTCAACTCTCAATTCTGAAAGCAATTAGCGGAAATTGAAATCACAATTTGTAAAAACAATAAAACACTCATAAATACAAGTTAAAATATCACAGCTTGAATAGGATATACTAATTGATGCAATGTGAAAAGCATTAGCTTATTTTATGCAGGATGTGGAAAAGAAATAGCCTATTCTATCTGAACAGATGAGAGTCAATAGCACCGCTTTTATTAAAGTATACTGGCAAGTTTTGAAGTATAGTACAGGCATTCATCATGACATTCTGAGCATGGCATAGAGGATCAATTCACCCACTGATTGGTTAGTCCCCATGTGCCAGCCGACAAGTAGAAGTCCACATTCTTTTCTCTTGCTACCATGGTGACTTCATCCCTTCCCTGTGAGTTTTTATTCTCCTACTCTGCCAACCAGATGTGTATTCCCTTCTATTTAGCCAGAAGAATTAGGAAGAAAAATTGAGGGGGGAAGAAAGGTTTACAGAGGAAAAGAGGGAGAATAGTGGGGTGGTTCAGCCTTTGGAAGCTAAAAAGAACAAAACTGCATTGAAATTAAGAGGGCTCTGTCCCCTGATGACTGACCAGTAGATTGTGGGAATATGATAAATACACATGTGGCATAATCCAGATAATTGCTACCCAGCAATTCTCAGATGATGACAAAGAAAGTTTTCCAGACCTCCAGTGAGAGTTACTCAGTTAATTATCACCATATTGTGAATGTAAAGTAGGAGAGGAAGTTAAAGTGAAAGAAATGGTAGACTTAACTCAAGTGATGAAAAAAGCTTAAAAAGGCAGAACAAGGTGATAAGCCAGAGGAAGAAGCCACAGTAATGGTGAAATCTCTTAGTGTTGCTTTGGGCCACCATATTGATTTCAAGGATCCTAAGGCACAGGGTAGAGTGAGCACATCCAGCAATGCAGATAAGACAGGATTTGCTGTGTAAGCACCAGCATCAGCTTAATGGAAAGACGTGGAAGTGCAGCAACAGTCACAGGAAAAAGATAAAACTTCCTCAGTGCTGTGCAAATTACTCCAGAATTAGCAGCATGAGATATGGAAACCATGGGGAATAAAAGCAGATCCCCACAGAGCAATATGAACAGCCAGCCGGTATGTCAGCAATGGCAAAGGCGAACATACAAGCATGTACACCTGCTGACTTCCAAAGAATGATTAAGTAAGCAGTAACTAGTTAATTGAGTTCTATGTTAAATGGGCAGAATAATCAAATGTTAATGGAAATAATGAATTCATGAATTTTAATGTGATGAATTGGCAAACACAAATGAATTTGAAGAACGCGATGAAATTTAGAGAAAATGATTACCAACATCAAATGTATTCAAATAGTCAAGAATTTTGTTAGGGACAGTTTTTAAAGGGAAAAGGATTAGGACAGAAAAAATGTAGCATTCAAAGAAAGAGAAAGTTAGACCTAGGGATGGAGCAGGTGGTCAAAATGGAGTGTCTTCTGGCTACTTTGGAGGTGTGGCGTTTATACAGTGCATGCCTCCAATGCACCTGGAAGCTGCGGTCCAGTTGTTAAGACTGGAGCAAAAAAGAGCAAGGATAAACTGACTCCTGGTGATGCTGGTCGGCCCTTGTGTTCATGGCCTGCTATGGGAGTGGACCATGCGGTCAATGGGATTCTGACCTGCTTGTGGCTGGAGTGGACTCAGGCTGCTCCTTCACGCCCATCTGCTTTAGCCCCTAGATGCAGACCTCAAGAACAGAGTAATGGAAAACAAACTAAAAAATTTTTTTTTAAAAAAAAATACACACAGAAGTTTCACAAATGACCACTGATTTAAATATAGACGTGGAAGGAGAGTGGCATGATATATAATGGAGGAGCATAATTTCAGTGAGGAATGACATTCTGAGGAGGAGGAGGAGGACATAAAAGAAACATCCTCCAATAGACTGTTCCAAAATGAAACATGTAAGAGTCTTTTGAAGACAGTATTACAGACACTGAGTTTAGAACCTACCAATGATACTTCACTGTCAGAAAGTGTTAATAAAAAGGAGGAAAGAATAGCTACAGTTTTAAGGAGACAGTTACCTGAAGGCATAGAAGTGTCATTGCCTGATATGTTCAGTTTAACAGAATCTCCTTTGAATATGAAAGGTTTCTGGGATAGAACTAAATGTTGTATTAATTTGTAAAAAAAGAAAAAAGAAAAGAAAAGGAAAGAAAGAGAGACAGAGAGGCAGAATTCCTGAAGGAATTGTTGCATAGATCAATACCTGCTCGTTTCTTGGGGACAATTGTTGTAAGGGAGGGCGATACTGCCTTTAGAGAGGTAGATGAATGAAGGGCTGATGCAGGCTGAAAGAACATTCATGAAGCTTTGGCCTTAGCAATTAGGGTATCTGTCGGTATTTCCATGTTTCCAAGGCAGTTATTTTGTGGGATCAAGAAATAATTGAGAACCGGAATTCGAACTTACATAACTTGCACAGAGCATTAGGTAGGGTCCAAAGAGTTTTAGAATATATAGCAGATTCAGAACATGATATCACTACATTTTTATCAAGGAATATTCATGTAGTGTCAGTCACAAGAAGATCTCTATGGCGGGTTACATACCGCCATTTGGGACGTCCTCAGGACGTCCCAGTTTAAAAAAGGGGCGTCTCTTCTAGACGCCCCTACTCCTGTAACGGACTCTGTCCATAACAAATGGCGGCGGCCGTTCCACACGGCTGCCACCATCTTGACATAACGGACGCTCTGCGTCCGCACGTCGTGCCCCAGAAATGACGCCGCGAGCGTACGACTAGCGCCTTGCGGCGTCTCTTCCAGGGAGCAAGAAGAAGTGCGATTTTCACGCTCCTTCTTGGCAGCGTCCGGGAACCGCGCCTTTTGGCTGCTGCGGTTCCCGGACGCTGCAACCGGTGGCGGCGCGAGACGGCCCCTTCTGGGCCATCTGTAACGCGCCTATGTGACTCAAGTTTACAGAAGGCACTCCATTTTGATCGCCTGCTTCATTCCTAAGTCTAGCTTTCTCTTTCTTTGAATGCTACCTTTTTTCTGTCCTAATCTTTTTCCCTTTAAAAACTGTCCCTAACTAAATTCTCGACTGTTTGAATACATTTGAAGTTGGTATTCATTTTCTCTAAATTTCTTCCCCCTCACCAATTACATCACAGCAAACAATACAATAGATTATAATTATACAAGATGTCAAAAATACATAGAAAAATACAAAGTACAGTGGTACCTCGGGTTACGAAATTAATTCGTTCCGCGGCTAATTTCGTAACCCGAAAAACCTTCGTAACCCGAATTGCCATAGGCGCTAATGGAAAAAAAGCCGCGGCTCTGCCGCGGCTCCATTTAAAACAGCGCCAGGGTTTTTTCGTAACCTGAAAAAACCTTCGTAACCCGAAACAATAAATCCCTATGGGATTTATTCGTATCCCGAAAAATTCGTAACCTGGGTAATTCGTATCCCGGGGTACCACTGTACAAAAAATTCAAAATAAACGACATAGCGTAATAATCAAGCATAATATAGCATAGTAATCTAAACGACAATCCCCAACTCTCTCCTAGCAGCAAAACAACAATCTGTTAACCATTACATGTCTAAAATAGTTATCTTTTAGGCTGGTGCAGCCAGGTGTTCCAGGGGCGTTGAAGCCGGCATACAATACTCTGCTGCTCTCCTGCGCGTCCTTCTCTGGGCCAATGTAGCCAGGTGGTCTGGGGAGGGGGCCCAGGAGCCGGCATTTTAAAGGTGCCGCTCTCCGAGGGTGTCTCCCAATTATTCAGGTCCATTGGGCTTCAGGTGGTCTTTTTTAAAAAGATGGTAAACATTTTTCTTGTTTTTGGAAGTCACGTTGGGTCCTGCCCTTCACCATTCTCTTTTCACAGCTGGAGCCGGGAGGTCTTTCTCCACTGGGCTGCCTTGGCATAGTTCTTCCATCTTCTTTACAGTGCCCAAAGGCAATGAGATTTTCCATCTGGTCTTGATTCACATACCTCAGTGGATCTGTAAGATAACATAGGCCTGTTACAGACAGGCCAAAATTTAGCTATGGCAACTCTTCAGACAACAAGGGAAAATTGGAAAATTGGTGATCTGACAGTTTACATAGACCTCAAGGAAGCATACTTTCATGTTCCCAATGGCTCCGATGGACAGTCAGTACTTGAGATTCCAGTACCAGAACAATTGCTATCAATTCAAGGCATTACTTTTCAGCCTGGAATCTGATCCTAGGGTGCTCATAAAAGTCTTGATTCCCTTGATAGCACGTTTCAGACAAAAGGGTCTGTAACTTTGCCCATATTTAAATGACATCCTTTCAAAGGCAAGTTCCACAGAGGAGATCTGATGGGATTTGGATGCAACAATCTGAACCCTAGAGAGATGTGGCTTCTTAGTGAATTATGAGAAAAGTCACGTACACCTGACAATCTTTGGAAGCACTGATCAGTACCAGAGTGGGTTGCTTTTCCCTTTCCCAAGAGAGGAAAGGCAAGCTGAATCACAAGATATAACATGTTACATCCTTGAAATCTGCAGATGTGATGCTCTTAACCAAAATATTGGCTATTTTAGTATTAGGGATATAGTTAGTTCCCTGCAGAGGACTGCAAAGATGTCTGATACCACACCAATATAGAAATCATTACAAAGCAGTTCTACCAGCCTCTCTAAGAACAGCACTGAAATGGGGGTTAAATGACTCCAGTTTGGACAAGGGAGTTCCTTTGACAGTCTAACACACAGTGGTAGCAATAGAAAAGAACATGGATTCCTGTCTTGTTGGTTGGCAGGCAGGGCTTAACCCATGAGTGAGCGGGTTGCTCCTCCTATCATCCCAGAATGATTGTTCATAGTAAATCCAACAACTTAATCTCTATAGCTACCACCTTAAAGAGAATGCAAAAGCTCAGACAGTTATCTTGATCTGTAGGTATGTGTTGCACAGTATGTAGCATTAATCCCTGTTTATTAGGACCAGCTAACAGTCATAGAATAGTGAGCTGGCAAAGGACAGTGTGGTGGGTAATATAGTGGACCTAAATTCTCCACTGAGCAATGATGAACCAAATATTGCCTGGAGCTAGACTGTCTTACAGGGTTATTAGGGTAATATATTGTGTAAATGCTATCCTGAGTTTTGCACCATATTATGCACTTTTCTACACAAATGTAGATGGAATGTTATGCATTTAATTGCAAATATCATCTGTAGAACAGAGAATAGGTGGTTTATTTAACTTATCATCTAACCTGAACGTAGCAGCGCATAGGGGAAGGGCTGTAAATCAGTACTATAAATAACAGATCCCAGTATTATTATTATTATTAACCTTTATTTATAAAGCGCTGTAAATGTACACAGCGCTGTACATACAATCTTTTTAATTAGACGGTTCCCTGCCCTCAGGCTTACAATCTAAAAAGACATGACATAAAAGGAGAATGGAAAGGTGGTGGGGCTAGTAGGCTAATACATTTAAGTATATAGCAATACAGGAAATGGTTCAATAAAAAAGGCACCAGAAGAACATCAAATAGCAGGCGACAATTATGCAATGCCTGGGAATGCTTCTCTGAACAGGATGGTCTTCATCTCTGTTTTGAAGCTGGTTAAAGAAGTGATGGCCCTTGCTCGCGGGGGAAGAAGGTTCCAGGAGTGAGGGGCAGCGAGTGAAAAGGGGCAAATCTGAGATGGGGCAGAGGAAATCCTGGGCTGGGACAGCAGACCTTGACTACCAGAACGGAGGGCCGTAGTGGGAAGGTGAGGAGAAAGAAGGTCTGATAAGTAAGGAGGGGCCAGCCCACGGAGGGCTTTAAATGTCGACAGCAGGACCTTGTACTGAATACTGGAAGGGAGGGGGAGCCAGTGAAGGGATGCCAACACAGGAGAGATGTGGTCAGAGTGGTGGGCGGATGTGATAATGCGTGCAGCTGAATGCTGGACAGAGATTAAAGGACGGAGGTGAGAAAAAGGAAGCCCAGCCAGGAGGACGTTACAGTAATCAAGTCGTGAGATCACTAGGGCATGGACCAGGATCTTGGCAGTAGAGGCAGAGAGATAAGGTCGGATTTTGGCAATATTGTACAAAAAGAATCTACAAGCCTTGGCTGTGGTCTGGATCTGAGGGATACACGACAGAGAAGAATCAAAGATAAAACCAAGACTGCGGGCTTGCTGGACTGGTTGAATACAAATGTTGTCCACAGAGACAGAAAAGGAGTGTTGAAGGGTGGACTTAGGAGGAAAGACAAGAAGCTCAGTCTTGGACATGTTGAGCTTCAAACGCCAATGGCGCATCCACTGCGAGACAGCTGTGAGACATGATGAAACTTGCTGTTCAAGCCTTGGAGAAAGGTCGGGGGTGGAAAGATACAACTGGGTGTCATCGACATACAGATGGTAGGAAAAACCAAAAGAGCTAATGAGTTTACCTAAGGACAGTGTGTAGAGAGAAAACAGAAGGAGACCCAGAACAGAGCCCTGGGGAACTCCAACAGATAAGGGAACAGGAGAAGAAATCTGACCTCCTGCAACCACTGCAAAAGATCTGCCAGACAAATAAGATCGAAACCAGTCGAGAACAGAATATGATCCTATAATTCTGAACACCTGAAGTGCCAATAAATTCATAAAACAACGAGCTATGAAAATTAGGAATGAGATTTGATTAGGATTTCCAGATTGCTAATTTCCAGAAGCTAATTGGGAAGATCAGCATATTAATGTTTTTAAATAATACCTTCACTACAGTCAGCTCTGTAATGCAAAAAAATGTGTGAGGATATATTTATAACAGTCAAAAAGTCTATAATTTTAAAAAAATCTATGAGAAAAACGCCTACACAGTTTGTAATCCATACCTCTTATTACCATTTTCAGGTAAGGCACCACTCCTGCTCAGATAGTAGGCTGCTTCTGCTGAGGGAGAATGATAGCACCAGTCCTAAATAAATAACCATAAATAAACAAATAACCATAATAATAATAAATAACCCTAAATAAATTTAAGGAAATATGTTGGACATATTAAAGATATTTGTAAATACTTTTTAGTGTTGGAAAAAACCCATAATAAGCCATAAAGCATGATTTGAGAAAATCCAAAACTATGGCATAATTTGTCACCCTCAACTATTCTGGGATAGGGCAGAGCTCAGCTGAGTATTCTTAGAGGGGGAAAAGCAAACCAGAGGGGGGATAACAGATGATACTATTAAGGAGGCCATGCATATGAATTTAGAGGAACTGAGCAGAGCAGTACAGGATAAGGAATCTTGGAGATATCTTATCACAACGAGTCGAGATCGCCTTGAAGTTGATTAACAACAACAAAAATAACCCTTGAGAATGGCCAATTCTTGACTGTTTTTCCATTGTCACATATGGAGGTAGTCAAAGATTTGTCAAAGAGATACATACTTGTTTATGGGAGGGGATGGGGAATGTTTGTCTACAGCCAATTGCTATCACTTTTTTACTGTACACCCATGAAGATCCAGGTTTCATTTAACTTGGACTTGTTGGCTGTCCTTCAAAGTCATTTCTTGGAGATATTAATTGTTCAGTCTTTTAAATCAAGGACAAAAAAGGTTCTTATGAATAGAAATGTTAATCTTAACAGTTGTAGGAAAATGTGGATGATTGTAATTAATTTATTAGGAACAACCATTTAACTTTAGGAAGTGTAGCTGTAGGTTTTATTAGCTTACTCAGTTTTTGAAAAGCTAGCAGTCTGAATTTGACAAAAATTAGAATACTAGCTGGCAAGAAATCGGCTCTCTTGACAAGAAATTGCTAGTTTTATATATCATGATGTAACCCCATTCTTTCACTTTATGTTTTATATAGCTTTGTGTAAAGGCTACGATAGCTACATTGCATGCATTTCACTTTGATTATTTTAGGTATCTTTGACATGTCAAAGCAGAAGGACATCAAGTTCTGCCTTTAACAGAGTTTAAGGGCTCGTCCACAGCATCCTGCAAAACATGCTGTAACCAATTGTCTTTTTTTTAGTACTTGGATGGGAGGCCGCCAATAAACACCATATGCTGTAGGCTATATTTCAGAGGAAGAAACTGCCCAAACCACCTTGCTTAAGAAAAACATATGAAATTCATTGGATCGCTGTAAGTGAACAGGCATCTGTTAACTTACACATACACCGTAATCTTCCTCCCGAAAGTAAAAAAATGGCCGATGTTGTCCACTTTCTGTGCGGTTTATTTTCACGTTAATGCTCAATGCTTCTCATGAATTTGAAAACGATCCCGTTTTTGCAGGATTTTTCCTCGATTTAAATTCTGTTTTTGCACAGGACTTAGGCACTTAGCCTCCCGTATGATAAACTCCATCTCCACCAACATAGACCCCTATCCTCCTCCCCACTACATAACTATAAAATCTCCAAGTTTGGGGCTAGCTACTGTATAGCAGGAGAAGGCTAGGGTCTAAAATTCCTTTGTGGCTGCACAGTGGAATTGGTGAGAGGAATTGTAATCCATGCTGATTGGGGATGATGGGAATTGTCAAAACAATGGAGTACCAGGGAAAGCTAATATACAGA
The DNA here is from genome assembly GCF_019175285.1 of Sceloporus undulatus. Taxonomy (NCBI): domain Eukaryota; kingdom Metazoa; phylum Chordata; class Lepidosauria; order Squamata; family Phrynosomatidae; genus Sceloporus; species Sceloporus undulatus. The sequence continues at coordinate 245,098,249 of NC_056524.1, forward strand.
GTGAGATTTCAAAATAGTGAATGACAGTCACTTTCAGTCATTGAAGGTGGGATAATAAATTCAGATGAGATGGGGAAGGTGCCACCACAAATTTATGATGTTTGGGGCTGTATTCAGATACAGATAAACTCTGTTGCATACTTGCTACTGTTACTTTTATCAGCATTAAATCTTATCTTATGTTACTCAGATTAATCTACCATACAAGATCGCTAAGAGAAAGAAGATGAAATGTACTTTTTGTGGAAAAGTGACAGGGTTTTGTTTTGTTTTTTTAAAATAAAATTCTAATTCATTTACTATCCACGATTAATTTTTTCTCAAATACCAAGAAAAGAGCAGTATGATCCTAATTTTTCAAGCCATAAAAATATCAAAAGGTAGCACTGATAAATATGGAGAGTGCCAGATTAGAGAAGGCTATGTGTGTATAGCACACACTGTTTGCTGTCAAGTTTTTGGGGTGTGTTTTTCAAAATGCTATTTGGCAAACAAGCAGTCATAGCTTTAGTAAAGTTTAGTAAGAAATAAGGCCCAGTGAATTCAATCAGACTTACTCTTAGATATGTGTGCACTGAAGTTACAAGTTTAAAGTATATTATGGCATAAATTCCCTTTACTGTAGTTCAGTTTTAGAAAGAAACATTCTAAAGATGGTTTATTTGGGTACCTTTCACAATGAACTTAGCACGTTTCATAACTGTAAATTAAATAGGGTGACTTGTCTTTGCATGACCATCTGGACAGCTATTAAAGACCTGTTGACACTGCAAGAAAAAAAAGCCCAGCATCCTGATAGTAAATACTTGTGCTGACATATCTACCTTTAACACCAGTTGGAAAGTCATTTGTTGAGCTTTTTCTGGCATTGAGCTGCCACAGCAGATAGTATGTTCCAGCCTAAAAGCTTATTTGCTGGTGCAGCAGATCTTTTCACCATCATTAGATTGCTACAAGGTTTTAAAATAAAAGGACTTGAGCTCTAAATTTCCCATATTCTTGCATTTTTGACCTGGAGGGTGATAGAGTCTCCTTCCTTGGAGGTCTTTAAACAGAGGCTGGATGGCCATCTGTCAGGGATGCTTTGATTTGGATTTCCTGCATGGCAGGGGGTTGGACTGGATGGCCCTAGTGGTCTCTTCCAACTCTATGATTCTATGATCATTTAAAGTAAACTATAAAACTGATACAATTGGTAGGAAATCCATGCATGGATATTGGTGTTAGTGATGTGGAACCACATGCTTGTGAATCATGGTTAGGAAAAGACTAGAGTGGAAGAACGCTGTGCATTTTTAGTACCCAACTGATAACTATCATTTGTACACTAGAATTGCCATATGGATAGCATGTCCAATCCTCTTGTTTTGCACTCTTCTAAATGCTTAGTTACTGTATATCCTGAGTGAGTGCATTCTTTTAAATCTCTTACTTGTGGTTTAATATCCCTTGTGATACATCTTTTTTTCAGCATGTGAAATGTTAATGTGATCTCAGATTGTGTAATGGTACAAAATACCAGTTTGTTCCTCTGTTTTATGTTGTAATGTTTCATTAAAAACAATAAGGTGCTATCTTGACTCAGTGAAGGTCAATTTTAATTGGTGAGAACACATTTTAATGTCAAGTCTGGGAGTGAAGAACACTTTGTTTTTCTTAGTTTTTTAAGGCAATTCTGGTTCCAGTGTGCTACTGTGGGGAAGGGGCAGCAAACTTCTACCAGTGAGTGGTAGCTTTTGTTTAATAGAAACTTATTTTGTACTTTCTGTATTAACCAACAAAAGTATTTGCATTTTGGATTATGTGAATTTATTTTACTGTAATTGATTAAATACTTCAAAGTCAAATGATTAATGAATCACAATTATTTAGATGACTAATCTCCATAATATGAGTATAGAACATTTGTGCTCCTTTAACAGAAAAGAGATAGTGGACAGGCGTCAAATTAGGATAAAATCTTGAGGGGGAGAGAGGCCTGTTATGTTTTATTTTGACTTTGACTTCTGGCTTTGACTTACTGTTGTACACCGCTTTGATCTAATTTGGAAAAGCGGTATATAAATAAACATTATTATTATTATTATTATTATTATTATTATTATTATTATTATTATTATTATTAT
>NC_056524.1:245100384-245128328 GCF_019175285.1 Sceloporus undulatus
ATTCTGGTAATTTTACTTTATGACTAATAGTCGCCTTTTGTTGTTGTTGTGTGCCTTCAAGTTGTTTCCAAGTTATGGCGACCCTAAGGTGAACTTGTCATGGGGTTTTCTTGGCAAGATTTGTTCAGAAGAGGTTTGCCATTGCATTCCCCTGAGGCTGAGAGTGTGTGATTTACCCAGGGTCACCCAGCGGGTTTCATGGGTGAGCAGGCAATTGAACTCTGGTCTCCATAGTTGTAGTTCAGCACTCAAACCATTATGCCATGCTGGCTTTAAAAGCTATCTAGACGTACATAAATTTACTTTTCATACGTGTGTCCGCCTATCTAAAGACATTAAATGCTCTCTGAACCATACCTCAGACATTACTATTTCTTTATTATTTGTTTTGAAAAGTTGTAAAGTTTGTTTTGATAAAATATAAACATCTTCAAAAAAGAAGGAAAGTAGGAAAGAAAGAAAGAAAGAAAGAAAGAAAGAAAGGCTTAAATGTAAAATGTAAAATATCTGGGAATTACTCCAAAGACGTGTGAGTTAAATAAGTTCACCAGCTAATGTCCACCTCCAAAGTATTGTGTAAATGGTTGCAGTAGATTTTGTACAATGAAGTATCTGGAGTTACTTCAGAGTATGTAAAGCGATTGCACAACTGCATGTCTGTACATGGAGTGAATGAAGGGTTTTTTTGTTGTTGTTGCAAGACAAGCACTAATGGCTAGGGCAGTGATGGCAAATGTTTTAGAGACTGAGTACCCAAACTGCTACCCAAAACCCATTCAAATACCGCAAAGTGTCATGTCCCTCTGACTTTTTAGTAACAAACTCTGGTGAACTCTGTGCTGAGGTGATGGTGTATGTGCCCACAGACGGGGCTCTGCCATAGGTTTGCCACCACTGGGCTAGGGTATATGAAGTTTGTACTCCAGATATTTGGGCTTACTTTGCAGTGAAGATCTACTTGTGCTCTACCCATTATGGCCTGCTGTGTGCATCTGTAAGGGATTTAAATTATGTTCAGATGAAGGTTTGGAACCCAAAGGAAAAAATCTAGCAAAAGTTGGTGCAAAAGGAAGAATCTTACTAAATTTCATCTCATTTTCTGGATGCAGTGTTGTTTCACCAAGCTGGAAAATGTTCATCTATAAGCAGAGAACATTTTCCATTAGCCTTAAAGGGCACAGACATGAGTTTATTTATTTTTAGGCAACTGCTAATGTTACTCTTTGTTTACTTTTTTAGAATAAAAACCTTATCTCTTGAGATTGAAAGTAAGCAAGACGTAATAAAAAATCTAAATGAACAGTTGGGATGTCTTCAGAAAGACAAGGACCTTTCACACAGGCAATCAGAACTGTTACGGTAAGCATTCCTGCATGGCATTTCATACAATAATTATTTTTTCTATGAACAGGAAACTGGTGTTCATAATTTCTACTTGTAAAAGCACCTGAACCACCTTTTCCAAAGCTGGCACCCTCCATATGTTTTAAGCTTCAACAAAGAACCAGATTGGGGAATAATATTCAAAGCAGTCTGTTAGAAGTGTCCTGCTCCTGCCTGATGTGGGAAGCTAAATGGGGTCAGCTCTGGTAAGTACTTGGGTGGGATACTGCCGGTGAACACCGGGTGCCGTAAACTATATTTTGGAGGAAGGAACTGACAAAACCACCTGTGAGTAGTTTTTTGTGGGTTTTTCAAGCTATGTGGCCAAGTTCTGGAAGAGTTTATTCATGGCGTTTTCCCAACATCTGTGACTGGCATCTTCAGAGAATGCTGGCATGAGAATGAGTGGGGTCTACACTCTCTCTCTCTCTCTCTCTCTCTCTCTGTGACCCTTGGCTGAGAAGAAGTGGTTTACATGTTAATCTCTTTGTTAATCTGTTGTTGAATGGCAAGGCCTCAGGGTGTCTATTTAATTAATGATCCGCTGTCTGCTGAAATACCCCCTCACCTTGGGTGGTTTTCATTTGTGTGTTCTTGATCTTAATTTTGGTGTTTTTCAGGACAGGTAGCCAAACTTTACTTTAAGGTTGTTTTTTCTTTCCTGTTGAAGTTGTCCAGGTGTTTATGAATTTCAGTGACTTCCCTGTGCATTCTGACCTGATAGTTGCTGGCATAGTCCAGAATTTTAGTGTTTTCAAATAGCATTTTATGCCCCGGATGGTTTATAATGTGTCCTGCTACTGCTGGTTTTTCTGCCTGACCCAGTCTGCAGTGTCTCTCGTGTTCCTTGATTTGTGTTTGGACCCTGCATTTGGTGGTCCCTATGTAGACTTGTCTGCAGCTGCACAGTATGTGGTAAACTCCTGCAGCTGTGAGAGGGTCTCTCCTGTCCTTCACTGAGGTCACCATTTGCTGGGATTTTCTTGATCGGTTTTGTAGATCGTCTGGAGGTTGTGTTTCCTCACCAGTTTCCCTATTCTGTCTGTTACTTCTTTGATGTATGGTAAAAATTCCTTCTCTTTGGGTGGTTGTTTGTCTTCACTCTTATGAGTCTTTCTAGGTCTGGAAGCTCTTCTGATGTCTGAGCTGCAGTAACCATTAGCCTGTAGAGCCCAGTTCAGGTGCTTCAATTCATCTTCCAGGAAGTGTGGTCCACAGGTCCTTTTGCCAAAATATCTGGAAAACCAAGGTTTGGAAAACACTGGTCTATAGCTTCCTCACTTCTTTGTTTGGCATTTCAGATATTTAATATGCCATCCCTCTAGTTTCCTACATGGGGCACTTACAGATCACAGTGATATTACCACCTTCTACTCTGTCTTGATCCTAATTTGTTGTTGGGACTGGAAAGCAACGAGTTATGGACAAGTATCTTTTGAAAAATCCAGTGCCTAATCTAAAATTACTTGCTTCAGTTACTTCAAGCAATATTCTGTAGGTCAAGGCTTGACCATCTGTACTAGAAGGTTTTTTTTTTAAAAAAAATACATTTTTCACAATCAAAAAATTGTCTGAAAGGCTTGCAGGTTATTGGCATTCTAAATGTTCATGATCATGATAAATTAATGATATTACAATATTAATATTCATGGTAAATCTTTTGTGGAGCACACATTTTGTCCAGGCAGCGATCCCTACCCACCCCATCATGCATGGAAAGATTTAATATTGCATATGCTAAGATTGTTGATAAACAAACATACAGAAAGTATAGTGATAATTGAAACTACTTTATGAAGACCAGTTGAAAATTTTAAATAATTTGAGAATTATATTAGCTGCCTTCCTTGTTCTCATTCAGTAGTCGTTAAAATGGTAATTATTTTAAGGGTTACTTTTAAAAAGAGTTTTGAAGATCAATGATCTTTTTTTTCTTCTTCCTTTTTTGCAGAAAAACACTGGGACAACATATGTGTACCATAAAAAAAGCCTTTGTATTCCTTCCTTATATCAGAGGAGAGCTAAATACTATTAAAGAAAAAATATTTGGCTTTTTTGGTCAATGGATAGCACTAAAAGGAGATATTTTTTTACACCTAAAAACCATAAATGTTACTGTACTTGAAGGTAAATTATCAGATTATAACTGATATAATTTTTAAGCATGTTATTCTTGGTGACTGTGTGATTTGTTTTCTTCTCTTCACAATAATCCTGTAAATACATTAGTTGCTCTTAAAGTTAAAGGAAAAGGGTTTTCCCAAGATTATCTAGTCATGACCAAATAGTGACAGGAATTCATTCTGTTGCACAGCACTTGGGCCTCAAGCAGCCAACCTGCCAATCTTGTAGTTGTCAGAATCAGTGTCTTAACCACTGAGCCACTGCGTCCCTAGGTATAATTCTTACTCGTGCAGTAAACCTCTGCCATGAATGTGGCAATGGCAACCACAGTGGCAGGTGGGGTGTGACAGAATGCTTCTTTTTAACCCACCCACATTTTATTTGGTCAAAGTGATACAATCCAGACACAGGGTTACAGCTTCAGTAAGAGCTAGGCCTCATAGAAAGTGACTTCCTTGAACTTTAAATGTGAGTACTGATTTGGATCTAGGTCTCTGGAATCTGAGTTCACCACTCCACTCTGCACATTTGTGCCCATCAGAAGTATTTGAATACAGCAGCAGCTTGTGACTGTTTTTTGTGGGTCATGATATGAAATGGTTTGAATGAAATCTAATGCAGGGGATTTTCTGTGTCACTGGAAAACACAACTGTCGGCATTTCTTTTAAGTTTTATACATGAAGGGTCATGAAATCTGAAATCTCCAAAGATGCCTTGAGGGGTGGATGAGGCCTTCACTTGTAGAACTCACTGTGTTCTCTTTTGCAAAAGGCAAGCACAAGATGCACTGGTAAGATATTTCTGCCACTGCTCTTGTCTGTTCTTCCATAGACTGCCCAAGGTGATATCAATTTCTTGTGTAAGTGTTAATATCCACTGCAACATTTTACAGGGAAAAAAGAATTATTAAAAAAAATAACCCTCCTGTGGGAATGTGATGGAATTGTTCTGACACTGGGCTTGTGCCCAAAGCTCTGACAAGATCAGGTGTGTTATAGGAAGATCCATTTAAAATATTTTTTCCTATATGTGAAGTTATTGTTCAAATTTTTCAAAAACATAAGCTACCAACAAACACAACCCCAAACTCCCAGCTCTTCTAATTTAGGTGTGCTGTTACTTTGGTCAATTAGTACAGTAGTTTCTTTAAATGTCGAGAGCAGCTGTCTTGTTAAATGTATGTCTTGTGCTGAATATGACACAGTTTCTGTCTTTTTGAGTAGCTGGTGTAGAATTATTCTGAATATCTTACTTCAGGCATATGCACATGTGTTCTCCTTTCTTCAAGAGGCATAAGTGCTATGAAAAAAATGTTTCTAAAGCACAGCTCTTGTTATTGCTGAGCGTGGATAGTGGAAATTGAAGGGTAGGAAATCAAAGAACATTGTGCCTCTCTGCATGCAGTGCCGCTTTGAAATTGTGTTTTGCTATTTATGCTCTTGGCAATTCAGACCACGCATATAATTACCTCTGATTTTAGTCTTTCAGCCCTTGCTTGTCACAATTAATGTGCTTTCCAACAGCAAGTGACTTAACACATGCACGCATAGCAAAGGTGACTGAATTTTAGATCCTTGTCCTTGTATAAATAGAAAGCTCATTGTCAAATACAGCAATATTGTACAAATTAATAATTTAGTTGCAAATTTGAACAGAGAATGCCATATATGGTATAAATAAACTTCTTGTGATGGAACCATAATAACTATAATAGTTGAGAACAATATTGCACAAAGCATAACATCCATTTGTAAGTGTCTATTTTCTTGTTTATTGGTTTAACCCCTCCTCTATTTTCTTACAAGCCACTATGTATGTATATATTTATTTACTGAATTACAAAACTCTATGGAAGGTATAGTTTGTGTAGTTACATACAGAACTTCCCTTTCTCTGGGGAAAAGATAATAAGTACTAGCATGTTTGACAGCTGCAAACATCCATTGAAAAGGAGAAATTACAGTAGCATGAGCTGGGGGTGGCGGTGGTACAGAGCTTGTTCCTTCACTTTCAGATACTTGGAATCTGTGGGTGGGGCAGGCGTGGCCAGCTGCATCCTGGGTCTCTAGCTTAGGAAACTGACTCCTCGTGAGTAACAAACTTGCACAGGCAAGGGTGCTTGCAACAGAAACTTTAATAATGCCCAGTTAACACAACTTGCAACTTAGTCCCAAGCTCTTCTCACCAACATAAACTTTCAACCACCTCCGGTCTGGCCCCTGGGGAGTCTCCTCTCACATCCCCTCTGCCTTTCAGCTGGATCCTTGTGGCTTGCCGCCGACCTTTGGCGTTCCCTTCAGTACTTCTCCAGCAGCTCCCTCTTGGCCTTCTCTATTTCCTTTGGTTTTGGGCCTTGTTCCCAACACTCGCCCTTCAGGTCCCACCACTCGCCTTCCAGACTACCTCTTTCCTGCTGCCTCCAGTCTCCTTCTTCAGGGTAAACAAAGTCTCTTTCCAGTCTGGGGTCTCTTAGTTGGTTCTCCTTGTGCAGCCCCAGTTGCCGCACCCCATGTCTCCCTTGAAGGGAAACAGGTATAGCCTTTTGTCGAGGGCTGTGAGTTACCTGGGCTGTCCCTTCCCCAACCGCCACTCCACATCTCCCTTCCTCCGCACACCTCTCCTCCTGACTACTTATAACCCCCTGGGGCCACACCTCTTCTTCTGGCTCCTCCCCAACTCCTCCTCCTTCTCCTGTGCCACCTGACCCTCTTCACCCCTCCCAACTCCCTCAGCTGCCCCTGCTTTACTACAGAATCGTACCAAAGCCATGTTTGCAATCCATGCTGCTGGATTTGATGCTTTAAAAACTATTTTATTAATTTTCATACCAAGAAGGATACAAAGCCAGAATATACAGAGAAATAATTAAATATGCAGTGTGAGCATAAGAACTGTGGCGGGTTACAGACGGGCAAAAAGGGATGTACTCATGACGTCATGAAGGTAGAGCCTTCAGACGGGCTTTACCTGAATGCCGTCATGAACACGCCCCCCGCACGCCCCAAGCGGGAAGAAGTGGCATTAAAAAGGTGCTGCTTTTTTCCTCTTCTTTTTGATTTGCGGCGTACCTGTGCAGCTCCGTCTGTAAGCTGCTGCACCGATACGTCAGAATTGCTACGCCGCAAATATAAGTTGCCGGTTTAAAAGCTCCGTGTCAGCTGCGTCCCATAATGGGTCGGGGTCCCGGGACATGCGTGGTTTGCAGTCAAGCTTTAATTGCAACGTCCGCTGCCATGGAGCTGTGGAAGCTGAGGCACAGCTGCGGCGCATTTTAAGCCTCGTAACCCTAACCCTAGAGCCACTTGTGCGCATGCGTTGCTAGAACCGCGGGAAGTTGTAAGTTTTGCCGGCAGATGTTTTGGTTGTAGAAAGTGATAAGGGAAAGTTTGGAATTTAAAGTGACCCCCTACACACATTCCTGCGCCATTTTCACCTGGGAACGGGCACAGTTTGGCTGCTCCTGGCACAGCTGTGTGGCGGCTCCCCTTTGCCACCAGGCAGGATGGCTCAGCCATCCACCAGCACCCCGAAAAAAGGCAGGGGGACGTCTTGGTCTCATACTGAGACGGCTGACCTCATAGCTATATGGTCCCAGTCAAACATTTTGCAGAAACTGGAGCAGTCCTACCTGAATGCTGACACATATCGAGAAGGGGAAGAAGCCATGAGAGCTGCTGCACCGGTACACCAGAATTGCTACACCGCTAATTTAAGTTGCCCATTTAAAAGCTCCGTCGCATAGTGAGTTGGGGTCTTGGAACATGCGCAGTTTGCAGTCAGGCTTTAATTGCAACATCTGCTGCCATGCAGCTGTGGAAGCTGAGGCACAGCTGCGGCACATTTTAAGCCTCGTAACCCTAACCCTAACCCTAACCCTAGAGCAACATGTACGCATGCGCTGCTTGGAAAGTTTGGACTTTAAAGTGCACCCCTACACACATTCCTCTGCCATTTTCACCTAACAATAAAAAACGCTAAAACTGTAAATATTTACATATGTACAAGGGAGGTGAGGGGAGATGGCAGGGGGACAGCGGTGGCAGCGGAGACAGCTGTGGCTGCGCATTGCAGATTCAGCAGGAGCACGGGGACCAAAGGAGAGGAGGCATCTATGATGCTGCTGACACTGGCAAAGTGCAAGCGGACAAGGATGCCAACACCAGCTGATCACCAGCTGGCAGGAGACCACCATTGTTTTAAAGGGGCTTGGGCACTTTAAATGTGCCCATAGGCTTTCTGCCGCCGCTGCTTATCCCTGCACAGCTGCGCATTCGCCAGCCGGCAAAGGAAAAAAAAAAGAGACCCCGGAGCTTGAATGTGCCCAAGACCTTTTGATGCCCTCTAAACTTGCCCCCAAAGGCAAAGGGCAACTAGAGAGGGCCTGGGATCAAGGGGCAGGGAGCACTGACAAGGCACTAGGTCCCATGATGTCCCATAAAGACATCATTTCGCCTCCCAGGGCATGTGTTCCCTCCCAGCCCTATCTACTCTATTCTACCCTTCCTGTTCTCTCATGCCTGGCTCACTGGTCCCCAAACCAGCAATCTCCAAACTCTGTCCTTCCAGGCGTTTGGACTTCATCTCCCAGAATCCCCAGCCACCTTGCCCTGTGGTCTGGGATTCTGGGAGATGAAGTCCAAACGCCTGGAAGGACAGAGTTTGGACATTGCTACCTCACACCACTCCTGCCTAGCTTTAAAGTCACAGGGAAAAAGTTTAAAGGGGCTTGGGTGCTTTAAATGCGCAGACAGGCTTTCTGCCGCCGCTGCTTAGCGCTGCAGCTGCGAAGCTGCGCACTTCTCATGCGGCAAAAGAAAAAAAAAGCCGCGGTTTGGGCCGCCCGTGCGGAAGCTGCCTCTCTTTTTGCAGCGTCCTCCGAGGTGGCGGTTTGGAAACTCCGGGTCCGAAACGGACCCAGGTGAGGCGTCTTCACTGTCCCCCGTGTGGAAGCCCCAACACCTGAAGCACGCCCCCGGGGCGGGCCGTCTGGAGGCTCCGCATTCAGCTGAATACACCTCCAAGACGTCTTCTCCTGCCCGTCTGTAACCCGCCTGTCTTTCCTTTTCACTCTGTCATGAGCTCACAAACATAGAAAAATTGTTAACAGTAAAGAATGTTTATCTTGTCTGAGATTCAGTGCAAGAATACAGAAAAATATTTATTAAATCTAGAACAGATTAAACCAGGGTTATCTGTGTACTTCCAAAAGGAGGATCAAGCTAGTTTGATTTAAGCCTGAACTGAAATATAATTTGGTCAGTTGCTGAAAGTACACTCAACAGTGCTTAGTAAGGTAGGAGGCAGCAGGAATAGAGGAAAACTACATTCCAGATGGATAGACACAATTGAACAGGGCTGTTGACGACGGGATGACTTTTTAGGTCTTTCATTCATAGGATTGCCATAAACTGATGTAGACCTGATGTTAAAAACATTAAACTCTGAAGGGGGGCTGCAGAGTAAATTAATGAAACCAATTAAACCTTATTGTATGTGCATATAAATCACACTTGTGCCTACGGTAGAATGTGAACATTTTTATTGCTGCTGTGTTTACAATTTTATCTTGTATCTTCAGCACTATTTCATTTTCTTTCCAGAACTGTCCAGTGTGAACCAAAGGCTAGGTGAATGCCAGAGGGAAAATAAGGTCCTCCAGGAGGAGGTGCAACATTTAACATTGGTGTCAGATGCAGCTAAACTGGAAACGGAGCAACTTCAGGCTTCAGTGTTACGGGAGACTGAATTGCAAAACAGGTGTCATGAACTGCAAAAGAAAACACAAGGTCGGATATAAATAAGCACTTTGCTTTATTTTTCTGTGAACTAAGCAACATCATTCTAACACAGAGATTTATGTATTGCTCCATTGTGTCACTTTTTTCTACTTTTACACAAATCTCAATGTGCCACTGGTTTGCATGCTCACACCTTCCATCCTTCCACCAGACACTTGCAATCAGAAGTTTTTGTATGGTCATTTAAAGTAACCAGACATGGGGCACTGGGAAAGAGTATCTTTCCTAAAGTCACATAACATGTTTCTGAGGGAGATTCAGATCAGAGATCTCTTGATTTGAAGCTCATTCTGTTAGCTACTCCACTCACCTAATTTTTGTCTTTATTATGTGTCATAAAGGTCCAAACCATGTATAGGACTAAGTTGTATTGTTTACTTCTCAATTGCTCAGTTATAAGGTACTTTTGTTGAACACTGAAATAAAAGAGAAGAGGAGGTGTCCATGAGCAAGCAGCATGCTGTTGAGAAGAATGCATACCCACATTAGGCTAACCACAAAAACATTAAAATGAGAGCACTGAGAATGCTCTTTTTAATGCTCGCTTGTCTGCTGTTTGTTGTTCTAACTGATCTGTTTAGACCAGATAGTTTCTGTAGCTTTGGCATCCCTGGTTAAAATTGGATGGGGCTAGGAACAAGCTCTTAGAAACATCAAATGTTCATCTTTTCAGGCATGGTCTGGGGCCCCTGCTAATTGTGTTTTGTTTCCTTTCTGAAATCTGAGAGGCAGATAATCTCCTGTTCCTTTTATAAGACTATTGCAGACACAAACATGAAGTCTCTTACCTTGCTGTTTTGACCCAAAACTTCATTTTGAAATCAATGTAATCTTTCATTCTACAAACTAAAATATTCTAAAAGTGTCTGCGTGTGTTTTTCAAGAAGTAGCTTTGATTGATCAGAAAGTGTAATTGCAGAGTACTGTGTTTTCTCATACTGTGTAATTTCAAGTCTTGAACAGCACTGCATAACAGTATGGAATGGCTTTCATTCCATAGCCAATGGTAATAATGATATACTAATAAACTGAGAATGTTATCATAAACTGTTATCCCAGGACAGTTCCCTGACACAGAAATAAATTGAAAGGAATTCATTGGATCTGAACTTAATGAAGTATCTGTAAAACACCTTTTCGAGCTGCACATTCTCCTATAGAAGCTCTGCACTATCCAGTTTCTAGACTTGTAGGCATTTAGTCTTGCATAAGATAAAAGAGAATCTTGTGGCACAGAATGCAGCAGTAATCTCATGTTCTTGGATGTGATCTGCTCTGCGAGTGATGGATTGCAAATCCTAGCCCGGGTTGAAATATTGAAATATTTGGCCCAAGTATTTTCAGCACCTGGGGTAGTAAAGACTCTTCTCTGAAAACAATATTCATTTTCATAGGTATGGGAAGTCATAGGACTTTCAAATAGGAGTATGATTACGGTATATACTTGTGTATAGGTTGACCTCATGTATAAGTCAAGGGAAGATTTGAGGGTAAAAATCATGGATTTTGATATGACCTGTGGATAAGTCCAAAGTAAAACTTAGAGGGCTGTAACAAAAGATAGAAAGGGGAAAACATTACTTCCATCCCTCCTCCTCCTTCTCCGGACCTCACCTGACCACCTGTCATAGTCTAGCTTTCACTAGCAATACAGTAGAAGTGTGGGTAAGATTATATTTTAATATGCTTTCCTAAAAATAAAGGCTAGAGACACATACCAACCGTCAGATTAACAGCGTAGAATCTTGTGATAAAGACAGTTAATCTTTAAGAGAGAGGAACCTAAATAGGAAACCCTATGTCTATAATGAGGGGAAAGAGAATGCATAAGTTTCTTCCAACAGAAACTCTTTCACACACACACAGACATGAAAACTCCTGCCTCCAGGCAGGAAGAGTGGGGCATTATGGTGGCATTTGTTTCAAGACCTTTCTAAGCAGCATTAGTGTATTGATCCGTATATAAGTCGACCCAGGATTTTAGAGTCAGTTTTGGGGCACAAATTTCTCAATGTATAGTCGAGTATATGGTATGTTTCAGCAAGATGCCTAATTCTGTCTGTCTGTCTATTTCTGTCTCTCTTGCTATCTTTTTTTAAAAGTTAAGTTGCTATTCCCAGCAGTGCTTTGGCTGTACTCAACAACCTGACTCAACATGTATAATTTCATCTCCAGAGAAACTTGAGGTGATGTGGAATATGGTTACCCCATCCACCATAGTTTTCTTGTAAAGCATGCCCTGGAAAGCTACATTATCACTTGATGGTTTTCCCAACAGGTTGTAGAAGAAATAAAGCTGTCTGTTTAGTCCAGTCATTTTGCTCCCAGAGCAGCAGCCTAATTTCTTAATTCTAAAGCAACCTATCAACTATCCAGTCAAAAATTGTATTCCAGACCAAAAGTGCTATGACTTCTGCCTTTTGAAAGTTGCTGTCTTTTGCCTTCTTCCTCTCCTTTGAAGAAGGATAGATAATCTTTTATTTCATCTTGCCATAAGGAAAACAGGCAAAAAAAATGAGATCTACAGTCCTTCCTAGTCAGCTCATTCTTATTTTCATCCCATGTCAAAGTGTGTTTACTTCTTTCAATATTCCACTAACATTATGAGCACTCCTTGAAAAATGTTCTAGCAGTTGTCTAATGAACCTATGATATAGTACTTCCTGTGGTTCTAACATTTTATTAAAAGTGATAAGTGTAATAGGCAATGAAGTACAAGTTAAAGCTAATAATCTAAAATTGGTATATTAATAAATGTATGTTTTGTTCTTACTGAAGTAATTTTAAGTATTCATGCTTAAAAATGCTGATTTTGTCCCTAATCTGTCTTTCTATTTTTAGAGGTCAGTATGACCAGATAATTAGTAAACTGAATTCCTATATCCCCCAGAAGGTTCTGAGTGCTCTCTTATTTTTAATAAACAGAAAGACATTATAACCAAACATCTAGGAAGGAATCGCCCCCAGTAAACTTAATTCCTATTTTTCCCAAGAAAGAGCTCAGCAAATGAAAATGCATATTGTGTTTGTTAACTGCCATCATGTTGACTTCAACTTATGGTGACACCATGAATAAGAGACCTCCCAAGTTACTGTATGATCAGTAGTCCTACTCATGTCTTGCAGACTCAGGGATGTGGTTTCCTTGATTGAGTCTTCACTTTGAAGGTTCATCTTCACATAATTCTTTCTCAAATGAATCTGCCATCTCTTTCGTCCCTTTCATTCCATTCATTGTTTCCATCTTCTTTTTATTTCTCCTTGGTCATGTAACATGTTCTACGGCTGGTTATAGAGCATTCCTACTCTTGGTTTAAATGACCCTTTCATTTTTTGGATCATGGGAAAGAAGTCTCGCAATCCTCCTTTTTTGTTGTCACCTTCTGTTTTTCTGCACTGATGATTATAGTAGTTCTCTTGTCTCTGCACACAAGTTGTTGAAATTTCATTCAGGGTTCTGACTCTATTTCTGTCACCTTCTGCTTCTCATCTGTCCGTAACAGATTGAAGAGTTTCATCTGTCATCCATTGAGGCTTCTTTTTCTTTTTGAATACAGATAGTGGGTTTTTTTTTTTTTTGCATTTCTCTCAGACAGTGTCCCTGGCTTCTGGTCAATTAAACTTAATAGTGCAAATTTATTTTTTACATTATGTTAAAATTCTACAGGAATGTTCTTCTGGTTCTATTTTGGCAAGATGGTTGTTTTAATGTTCTCCTTTAGCTTTATTCTATTTTTGGGGGGAGCGGGGGTATTAGTAGTTCATATTCTGTGCCTGATCTTGTTTTGCAGAGTATAGCTTCTGCATCTTTTGCTTCCAATTACATACTCGATTTGATTTCTGTACTGACCACCAGGTGATGCCCATGTATACAGTCCCTTCTTGGATTGCTTGAAAAATGTGTGTCTGATGAACAAACCATTTGTCTCTTAAAATTCAATCTATCTTTTACTTCATTTGTTTTATTTATTTATTTGGAGTATTTGTACCCTACTCTTCAGCCACAAGGGCTCTCAGAGCGGCTTACAAAATGGCTAATTAAACGGTTCCCTACCCTCAGGCTTACAATCTAAAAAGACATGACACAAAAGGAGAAAGGAATGGCAGTGGGGAAGGGAATCAGGTCCAGCCTTTCTTCTCTCCCTCTGAGGCTGAGGAGGTAATGCAGGTAACAGATCCTTGTTTCTGTCCAGCAAAAGGGCAAATCTTTGCCCTCTATACCCAGCGCAAGAATAAAATGCAAGTGTAAAGAGCAGTGCCTTCTGAATCATGGCTTCAGTCCTGCAAAGAGCCAGACCACTGAGGGAAACAGAGGTCCAAGACAGTAGTAAACACCGCATCCTCTTCCTTCCTACAGCCTCCTGATGGCCTCTGTGGTCCTCAGTTTCTCTGCTGGGTGTTGTTTGGTAAGGCCTCCCTCGAAGTCCTGTTTTTATAGTTCAGCCAGGCAAGGCAGCTGTTCTGGGTGGAGGTCAGTGCCTGCTGAGTGAGGGCTTCAGTCCTGCCAAAAGCAAGACCTCTGAGGGAAGCAGAGGTTCAAGGCAGTAGCAAATACAGCAGCCTTGTCCTTCCTACACCCCCCTGGTGTTCTCTGTAGTCCTCAGTTGTTTTTTGATTCTAGGACAAATTTTCCTATGAACTTTGCTTCTTCTCTGTTTCCTATTTTTGCATTCCAGTTACCTATGATTAACAAGACATCCTGTTTTGGTGTGATCGATTCCTCTTGGATTCTAGTATAGAATCTTTCCATTTCTTCTTCTTTTGCCTCTGTTGTGGGAATATAAACTTGGATTATGGTTATATTGATGGGCTTTCCTTGAAGTCTTACTGATATTATTCGATCAGACTTTGCTACATCTCTCCTCACTATTAATGGCAGCCCATTTCTTCTTTGATTTTGACAAACTGCATGTCTCCCTTGCTCCCTTTAAAAGCAGGTTCTTCTTGCGGCGCGATTGTGATGCTGCAGTGTGCATATGGCACACTTGCGGTGTCACAATGACGCCAGGATGTGGGGACGCTAAGCATCCGTCACGTCAAAATGGCGGCACCCATGTGTACAGCGCGCCGCCATTTTGATGCCCTCATCACGTGCTAGGGGTGAGGCACATATGGGCGGTGCACCCTCAGCCAACCCCTAGCACGTGACAAGGACGCACTTTAGGCCAGTATGTATAGCACCTCTGACTCTATTTTTCTACCAACCTGCAGAAGCTGTACCTGTGTATATGTGATTATGCACAAGCATACTTTTTTAAAAAGAAGAATGAGTTCAGTTCTTTATGGCTAAACATGTGTTATGACTGGAGGGCTGGTTGTAGTTCTAACTTCTTCCTTAGTGTAGTTTAACTTTGCTAAAGAGATTCACCAAATCTCCTTGTTTAAAACCAATACCCATTGCTTCTAAGCATGTCAATAGCTGAGTGTCCTTTCAGCTTGAGTCTAGTTGTATCATTAGCCACAATGCTACTCATATTCTACTCTACTCTACCACAGTAACTCATTTAGTACCATCTGACCTCGGAGTCTCATCTTCTGGCACTGTCTCTTGTTTCATTATGGACTGTTTCCTCACAGGGCTTTCATGGTAAAAGATCTTCAAAATGAGCTTTACTGTGCCTCCACTTGTGCAGTACTAACAGGCATTAGCTATGCTGTTGCTACTGTTGTGAGAGATCCATTGCTAGTGTCACACACACACCCGCTACTGCTACTGCACAGCAGCTGTTTGGCATGTTTAGTCTGGCTCCAGAAAAAACCTGTCTGACATGGGAGACTCTACCAGCATCAGTGCTGCCATCAGCATAGCCTCTTGCCTCACACACAATACCACCACCATGAAAAGGTAGTGCCATTGATGGGATGTCTCATCAAATATACAGTGGTCCCTTCCTTTATGTAGGGATCCGTTATGGACACCCCCCCCCCCCGCATAAAGGAAATTCCGCGTATGCTCAAGCCCCATTAAAGCCAATGGGGCTTGTCCTTGCAGCGGCGCAGCAGCATGGGTGCACGCCTCATTACTCTTTCTGGGGCGCAGCGCCACTTCTTCCAGTGTGGCTTCCAGCGTATGCTAGAAGTCGCATAAGGCGCATCCACATATGATGGGGGCACACTGTATATTGACCAGAGTTAATTTGTTATAAAACTGTTTTGCAAATCTTTTTATCAAAAGTACTTCTAGTTTTCAAAGTAATCTGAAAAGTATGTACTGCAGAGAATTTTACGTTGGAGGAGGACACAGAACCATTTTAGAGATATCCATCTGTAGTTTAAGACAGAAGAAAAAAATGGAAGCATGTCTGCTAGTATTACTGATTTATCTGTAGCTTTTGCTGTCAGCCATGCAAAGGAAATTGCTATACAGTACAATATGTCCTTTATATCCATCTATTGGATGTGGCTGTCCATGGTCTTATATCTGTTGTTCAATAAAATGCTCACTTTGTTTGAACCTTAAAATAACAAGAATTGTCTCTACCCACCTTGAGTCCCTGTACTGGGAGGAAGGCAGAATATAAATAAACAGAAAAATAAGAATAACACAGTGGGCCCTTGCTTTATGCAAGGGGATCCATTCAGGACCCCCCCCCCCCGTGTAAAGCAAAATGCACGTATGCTCGAGCCCCATTATATTCAATGGGGCTTGTGCTTGCCCTGTGGCCGCACACACACCATTCGCGAGCCGCATTGAATATAATGGGGCTCATGCTCACCGCATGGCTGTGTGCACATGCCGCATATTCTCCCCTTTCCCAGGCGACTTCAGCGTAAACTGAAAGCTGCTTATAACAAGCCCGTGTATGGCGCAGGCTCACTATAATACCCATATAAACCTCCATGATCCCTGAGATTTTATCCATATTATTTCCCTTCTATCTGCAGGGGAGTGTAGACACAAAAGACAGAGCTTTTCTGTAGTGGCACCATATTAAAGTGTTGGACAAAAAGAAGTTTAGTCTGGCCCTACCTCTGGTTCTCTGAATTTGGAGACCATTGTATATGTGACTTTTCCCAGTAGGCATTTAGACAGCATTTAATTTCTTCCTCTTGCTGTCTTCTACAAATTTAACCTTCATAATTGACATTTTTGATGCACTGGTTATATTGATTATATTTTAGTTATTGTTTTAAATTTATTTTATTTTTTGTTAGTTGCCTTGACTAATTTTTTTGTTTTTAAAAAAAACAAGATAGGGGCATAGATTCACAGAATCATAGGAACTTATCACACGGGAAGGAAGCGCCCAAATCCTGTGGATAAATGGGATTTAAATCTGGGGAAATCTTGCAAAAATGGGATTGTTTTCAGATGATGTCAGGATAATTAAGCATTAACCAAACATTAACTTGTGCAGAAGGTGGATAAAATTGGCCGCTTTTTACTTTTGGGATACAAATAAATATAATAATAATATTAATAATCATCATCTTGTACATGTCTTATATTTATCTCCGTTGGGATTATTTTTTTTAACATGTTAAGATCAACTTGAGTCCTGATATTTCTTTTGAGGTATTAGCAACCCCTCCCTTTTTAGTGTGATCTGCAGATTTTTCGTGCCCTTCGTAGGTTTGTTACTTTGTGAGGTTGCATTCCACCTTAAAGAACAATTTTAGATAAAAGATCATTAACTGTGCTTCTCTTGGGTTTTAGAATGTATTGCATTACTGTTGCTTATCCTGACAGAACAAAACATGGAATAAACTATTGTCCCATTTTTATTAATGACTTTTAATGCGTTGCAATAATTTTCTATAGAACTGTAAACAGGTTTTATTTCTGTTATGTTTACTGACTGATGATGTATTGCTCTCTCCAACTGGATGATATTTTATGTTTTATTGAAGTAATTGTAGAAATTGTTTTGGTAGTATTTTGTTTTTAATAACTCCCCTACTTGTTACATTTAATTTTGTTCTTTTCATAAATGTGGTTTCCTGAGAAGATAGTTTTTTTTTAAAAAAAAATGCAACCCAAAGTTATCTCAACATTTGGCGTGACTGTGTGAAACTGTTAATATCTCTGCAATGCATGGGCTGTAACTGAAGGGTCACTGTGACCAGTTCTGCTAGAAATGTTGACAATACCTTTTGGACATAACAGAAGTTATAATGGGTTTTTCATCCTTGTCATTTTTTTCAAATACTGGTAATTATATCTGAATAGCAATATAAGACACATTCTGGAAATAGAAATCAAACAAAATATTTTGAATACCAATAAAATGTAGCTTGAACATTATGTAACAGGTAATTCAGGTACATAATCTCTGAACCTTGAGATATTTTGAATTTCAGTTTCCAGAAGCCCCAACCAACATGGGCAATGGGAAGAGGTTATAAGAACTGTAGTCCAAAACAAATGAAGTCACTGTTCCAGTCATACTAAACTGTTGCTAATCCAAGTGTTGTCATAAAATTATGGGGCTACTCAAATGTGCATAGAGACCCAACGCATTTTTAAGAAAGAGAGAGAGAAAGAAGAGAAGCAGTGTTAGAAAGACAAGAATCTAAAGCAGAGGAGACGTGGAATGTGAGATGAGATGTCTAGTCTTTTCTCCGGTTGTAGCATTACTGTTCTGAGGTCTCCTTCCCCAAAGCAGGTTTCTCCAAGCACTGCAGCAGGAAAGGAAAGTTAGTGTGGGCTTTTTGAAGTTGGAATCCTGCTAACTAATTTGTAATTGGCCAAGGGTTGGCAGTGCCGACTCCAAACTCCTCCCAGGGTTATTAGAAATTATGTACTTAAAGTTTCCCTGCACCTGGCTTAACTTCAAGATGGCATAATGGTTGAGTCTTTGAACTGGGGAAAGATTGGATCTGGGATGACTTGGCTGTTCCTTTACTCTGTACCTTTGTCACTCCTTTTTTGGCTTTTTTGCTGACTGAAAAGTGTTGCTAGTTTTGAAATCAGTTGTAGAAGATGCTCCCATAAAGACAGTTCAGCAGGCAGAAAGCCAGTTCAGACTGCATAGGAGGCTTGTGCTTGTTCGTAACCACATACAGTTGGCACATCTTTGACTTACTGTATACAGTGGTACCTCGGGATACGAATTACCCAGCTTACGAATTTTTCGGGATACGAAAAAATCCCATAGGGATTTATTGTTTCGGCTTACGAAGGTTTTTTCGGGTTACGAAAAAGCCCCGGCGCTGTTTTAAATGGAGCCGCGGCGGAGCCGCGGCTTTTTTTCCATTAGCGCCTATGGCAATTCGGGTTACGAAGGTTTTTCGGGTTACGAAATTAGCCGCGGAACGAATTAATTTCGTAACCCGAGGCACCACTGTATACTCATGTATAAGTCAAGAAATTTTAGTCAAAAATAGGCCCCAAAAACATGAATCGACTTCTCCACAGGTCAATGTAAGTAGTATACTTTAATTCTTATTTAAAAAGGAAGCATTCCCTGGTGAAAGGCAAGAGCATAATCTGACCTGGGAGCACTGACCCCTCTCTATTATCCCATCTATCCAGCCTTTAGTATAAGTGCAAACAGTTATGTCTACTCGAACTTTGTAAGTTCTTTTGCATTGTTTTTCTTTGCTTCATCTTTTAGATCGTTTGTTACATGTCCATAAGTTTCACCTTCGACTTATCCATGGGTCATATCAAAACCCATAATTTTGCCCCCAAAACCTGACCTCGACTTATACATGAGGTTATAGTCAAGTATATATGGTAGGATTCTGCTGTCAAGAATACATTAATATTCACCTCCTTGTGGTAGAAGATGCTGCTTCAATGATATACCTGGAATTATCTTCACCTGGTGTGCTTTGCCAAGGCATGAGAGTTTAGATAAATTCCATGACCATAATTTGAGGATCAGATTCCTTTGTTAGTCTGAGGAATTCATGCATTTAATAAGGCAGATGCAAAACTGAAATAGCAATTTGAGTCAGCTTAGTGTAACAAAATTCTGCAGCTCTCAACAAAAGCTCATGCTGGTATAAACCACACAAGCTGTTGGGTGCTTGTTGACTTTCAGCTGTTGATTTATTTGTTGTTGTTATTGTTAAAAATAACAGATATCAATTTTCCACCCAGAAAGTATGCACTCATAATTACACACAGTACTACAGTACAATATGATTGTTCTTTTGAAATGTCATGCTCCCAGGCATTTTCCAAGGACTGTGGCCATTTTTTCTCATTATGTTTTGTCTAGGCATTTTGGAACTTTTTGTAATAGTTGTTCTTCATCTCTGCAGCAATTAAATTACTTCACCAACAAGCAGGCTTTTGAGGTGTACAATTTGAGGTGCTTCACTATAACCACCGCAGAGAGTAAGGTCCTTTGGCAGTCATTGTCTGCTAATCAAATATGAGAGATTATTTCCTGGGGTGGAAGGGTGTCTGTGCAATTTATTTTCTCCATCAGTTGAAGTGATCATTTGGCAACACAGGCCCACTGTACTAGTAAAAAGAAAATATTTTTGGAAAACTATTTATCCAGGGTGACCAGATGTCCTCCTTTTCCAGAACACCTCTTACATTTCTGTCCAGGTGGAATTGGAAAATATTTTCAATTTTGAGCATGACTACGAACATGAATTTATATTTTTATGAGTCAATGGTAACGTCCTACATTTTTCTTGAATGTCCTACATTTTGTGGTGACATGTCATCCTTGGCAGTTATGACATCTGGTCACCCTGCATTTGCCCTCTTTAACTGCATATCAACTTTTCATTTCCAACATTACTGTTTTGTTTTTGTGCTTTTCCATCATTTAGATTACAAAATTTGTCTGTGTACATACCTAGTTCTAATATTCTCAAAATGTTAGATGAGGACAACCATCCAACATTTAAAATTTAAATGTTTGCATATATTTAAAATTTGCATATACAGTATATAGTCATCCGCACAGTAATGATTTCAAATGACAGGAAAATAGCCTTGCTAAATCACTGCAGTGGTTATGATCAAATGACATTTGTTAGCAGTCTGTATGCAGTGATTGTGAAATTTTGTGTTTAGGACTTAATGAATGACTATCTCATGTTATTGCTGATTTGTCCTTTCACTGCATGCAGTTTGTATATTCATCTCTATCACCTTTGAACATTTCCACAAGAGAAATCTCTGAAGTGTCATTTCAAAAATGACATTGGTCTGATTCAAGTGAAGAATTTGCTAAAATCTTCCAAAATGCAAAATATAAATTTTCCTTGTTCTTTTCCTTTGTCTAAGCTTCTTATTTTAATATTTTTAATATTCAGTTGTTAAAATATTTAAAAATATTGCCAGGACTTCAGAGCGTGTATTGAACTTTGTAATAAATTATGCATTTACTATTATTTAAAACATTTGTACCCTTCTCTGAAGCCAATAAAAGCCAAAGCAGTTTATATATCAGTAAAGCATCAGATAGACATTGCCCTCAAGCTTACAATCTAAAAGACACTACACTAAAGAAGAATGAGGCTCAGAGGAAAGTGTAGGGAAACACACACACACCTTTCTGGTATTACAAAGGTCGTAGTGTAAGTAGTTGGAATGAAAAACATTTCATAGAGATGAGGACCCAAAAGTTGCTGGTCTTTCAGGGGACTTTATGGTGGTTCTGCTTCTCTCCTGGTCTCTTCCCCACAACAGCCTGGTGGAATCGCTGCTTCTAAGGAACAGTTGTTGGAGAGAGGCGTTCTAGCTGTATATTAAGAATAGGGCATGGCATGAAAAAAATTCATGCTGAGTTGGTGATTTGAGTTTATTGGGTTTATTGGAATGCAGTGTAAATCTGTAGCTTTTACACCCCAAAGGAATGTGAAAAATACATGATTTAACATTACATAACGTTATGTTAGAACCAGTGTGGCTTAATGGACTAAGCTTTGGATTATGATTCTGGAGAGAAGGGTTCGTATCTCAGCTCAGCCATGAAAACTGACTGGGTGAATTTGGGCAAGTCATACTCTCTCATCCTCAGATGAAGGCAGTGGCAAACATCTGAACAAATCTTGACAAGAAAACCTTTTGATAGGTTTCCCTTAGGGTCGCCATGTGCTGGAAACAACTTGAAGGTACATAACAACAATAACATTACATAAGGCACCAGATCTTGTCTGATTTTGGAAAGTTAAACTTGGAGGGGAAACAATAAATGAATACCAGGTGCTGGGGAGGAAGGAATTAGTAAAACCAACCCTGAGTATTTCTTGCCAAAGGTAACCCTGTGAAATTTGTGGGAATGCCCTAAATCAACAGACAACTTGAAGATACATAAACACAAGTTTAGCATCTGTTAATAACAGACCAGAGATTGAGATGTAATTTTTATCAAGTAATTTGTGACTCATTAAAAGGTAGTTTGGTGATGTTCAGTACTAAGGGAGTAAGAGGTTCCTTTTTTAAATTCCTAAGAGGTTGCTTTTTAGAATATGTGTGTGTGTATTAAAAATAATTAGAAATAAAAACACTTAAATTACAAACAGGGCTAAACCCAATTGTTAATTGCAAGTAGACACAATCATTGAATCATTTGGGGCTTACTATAAGCGTTGACTAACTAGGTCCCAATACATCTATTTTATTTGGGGCTAACAACTGGTTTTTACCCCTAAAATCAATTAAAGCCCTTAAATCACAAACATGTAAAACATTTTAATAAAAAAACCTTAGAAATAAAAAGAAATGGTTAAAAATCCACTCCAAATGACCCCCAACACAATGTTTTGGGAGAAATGAATAACTGGTGTTTCTCAATTAAATAAAAATCAATGTTGCCAATCATTATATTACTTTTATTAAAGTGGTGACATTGATACCCAAAGCTCTCTTCAGGTAATGTTGTTAGTTGAAATATATTTTTTCCATACTGGAGTAGACCAAAAGGCACAAATTCAATTGGTAGTCCTAATTACAAAACATATTGAAGCAATGGATTTTCATAAATGAGACTACCAAGTTCACACTGATTCAGTAGATCTCCATTGGTTGGAACTAGCAGTTTTATGCTTGTGAAAACAAATTAAGAGCAATGCCCTCATGTATTAATGAGAGAACAATCCCATTCCTTATCTATCCCTTGTAGGAAATGATTTTGTTGTTTGTGTTAAAAAACAACAGGCACACAGGAAGTAACTTATGCACTTGTGTTTTCATAAAAAATAGAAATATTATATTATAAAGTAGAACTGGGCAACAAGCAAGCTGCATGTGTCCCCCACCCATTGCAGGTTTCTGCCACAATTGGTACCACTGTCGACAGCAAGTCAGGTAATTGTGGTTTTTGCTTTCTCCCATTCAGTCCATTGTGGCACACAACTTGACCCGAACTTTGGCAACCTGCTGCCCATTAGACCAGATTACCACCAGCACTGAGTGCCCACCATAATCAGCAGCCACCCATGATTTCTGCAGATACTAACCGCTTCAAAGCCAATACTGTTGTTCAGTGTTAGTCAAGCCAGGCAGCCTTTAACCTCTATTTCATTTCCCCTTCTCTTGCAATGGACTGGAAACAGATTAGCCATTATATGTGGTGTAGCCCTTTTTGTTTCAGTAGGGCCTTAATGGGATATGTAGCTATTTGCTTCCTTAGGAAAAATCCCAGCTTCTGGAAGGTGACAATAATGCTTTTTTAATTAAGGGTGAAAAGAGAATGCAGCCCTTGATGAATAATACCAGGGAGGCAGTGGAAGCCTAATCCCAGGCAGTTGTATAAGTTTATCAAGCTTCAGTGCTTACTAAAACAGCCAAGAGAGGCAGTTATAGCAACCAGTTGTAAATATACCCGTAAGAGTATCTGTTGTGAGAGTTGTGAACTATCTTGTGGGGAAGAAAGGAAGACAGAATCAGATTTTGAAAAATTGTTTTAAAAGGAATTAGTTATCATTATAGTTATTATCATAGGGCCTGAACAGACAGGCCAAAATAAAGTTGCTTCGGGTCACTTTGGAGGTATGCTGTTTAAATGATGCATTCGTCTTAAGAGTCTGGAAGCCACGCCAAAGCCACACTCCAGTCCTAAGGACTGGAACACAGTTTTGGCATAGCTTCTGCCCTCTTAAGATGTGTGTATCATTTAAACAGCATACGGTACTTTCAAAGTGACCCGAAGCAGCTTTATTTTGGCCTGTCTATTCAGGCCCATAGTCACCATTTTTAAAAAGACACATTTTTCCCATTTCTCCCAAGTAAGTAAAACACTGTGGAATAAAGTACACTCTCCTCTCACATTGTTATCTCAATATCTATAGTAGAGGAAGAAGCACAACTTGAACCAGAACTTGAACCACATAATACTCTCCTCCCTCATTTAGTAGGCCACAAGCTATAACTGTAAAAGTAACTTAAAATGTTATACCACAGTATCTTATTTATTGGGGAAAGGGTCTAATTACAAGTAGCTAACTGTAATTAATTATCTCAAGCTCTGTAATTATTAACAATGATGAGAGCAATAATAATAATTTCTCATTTCAGTTTTAACAAGTGAAATAGAGACAATTGAACTCAAGTTCCAGAAATCAGTGGATGAAATGAGCAATTACAAAGCACTATTCATGTAAGATGCCTTAATTTATTCACATCTTTCTGCCTGATTTCCTTGCAATTATGTGCTAAAATGTAAGATGCAATGAATACTTTAATGTTAATGTTAGTCTACAAAGAAGATTGAGAAAGTAGCATCGAATTTTATGTTAAAATTTGTAAAACATAGCAAGTATTTTATAATGTTTTGGTGATTATTAGTTGTGCTGCATCTAACTTAGGGGGCTCTTCAGACTGGTTGTTTGGGCTGGCATGAGGCCGGAGTCGGGGCGTAGAATTTCCATGCTGTATGCCCCATTTCCGTTCCCAGGGTGGCAGGACACTGCACACCACACCACACCACACAGTGTCACGGCGCTCCTCTATCACTGCGTACGGACGACGCAGTGCTGAAGGAGTGCCGGCAAGCTATCGCACCCTTTGCAGGGCGCAAAAAGGAGCTGCTTTTTGCGCCCTGAAAAGACCAGATCGGGGTGTAGCGTGTGGCCCCAATCTGGTTGAAACAAGGGCAGCTGCATGCCATCAATTAGGTTGCATCTCTGTCATGTTGCATTCAGAAATTATGGAAGAAATCTTTTTCAACAAGTGGATATATTACAGAAATATTACAGTACTCTTTTAAGAGCCCCACTGAATCAAACCAAATATCTACCTAGGCCAGCCAGAACATGGATGTAACTAGTTACTTACTATTATTTCCATTTTGCCATAATTAAAGCATGACCTAGTTATATTATCTCTGTCATGTAACAAAAGATGATTTCAAACCTTTTGCAATGTAAATATAATTCTTTCAGTCACACATGTACAGATGCTGTATGGCCTCACTACTTATGTGTGTATTGTACTGTAGGCCAGCAGGTAGTAGCAGTGGTGGATTTTTTAAAAGTAATTTAAAAACATCTAACATAGTTACCTTTGAATAATGGGAATAAAATGTGATTTTTTTTCTCTCTAAAAATTGCCGCTGTAATGGCAACAAATGCAGGTGGACACACACACTGGATTTAAATTAATTCCTAAAGACAAAAAAAATGTGCAAGCTCTGAGTCTAATATCCTTCCTCCCACAGTAGCCAGGCATGTGCCTCCTGAAAGTCCTCATAAGAAGGCTTGAAAGCAAAAGTCATTTCTAATTGGTGCTTCTTAATAGCTGGTATTCATTCCCTCTGAACATGTAGATTCCATATATCATCTTGGCCAAGAACCATTGATAATCCTATCTAAACCAGCTAATTTCCAAGAAAATATGTTACATGGGTTTGGTGCTTTTCTTTGCGACAACTTTCATAAGAATAGCCATTTTACTCTGTTGCAGCAAAAACAACCAAAAATCATGTAACACCCTAACATTAAGCAGATTAATTGTGGCAGGAAATATATGATCTAGAGCATACTTCTTTTGATAGAACCTTCTGCACCTGAGTAAGTGGATTCTGATTAGAGGTTAGAAGAAGAGGTGCAGGGTATACTGAGATATCTTATTATGATCATCACATTTCCAATTGTTTAACAGTAATACCAGCAAAATATGCAGTAGTGGACTTGTCTGAAAGGACTATGATCTCAGCTGAGTATTGAAAACAAATTACTAGATTCAAAATATGTTCATAGGAAACCTATTCTTTTATTCTGTATCCAGCTTTAGCAGGTTGACCTTGGTATTCTAGTAAAAGAAAAAATAATAATGGTGTACTCCTTCAAACCTGAATCTAATTGTTTATGCCAATTAGAGTAGACTGATTAAACCGGTGAAAACCTGGTAAGAAACACTTTCATCGCTTCCATTGATTCTACTGTAGGAGAGACTATCAATTG
Organism: Sceloporus undulatus; assembly: GCF_019175285.1. NCBI lineage: Eukaryota > Metazoa > Chordata > Lepidosauria > Squamata > Phrynosomatidae > Sceloporus > Sceloporus undulatus. The sequence goes on from NC_056524.1 coordinate 245,126,008, forward strand.
GATTTAGGCAATACTGTCTACTTAAAAATAAGCTGCAGTAAATTGGTGAGATGGCATACTCCTGTGAGGCAAGAGGTTATGCTGACAGTCATGCTGCTGTTAGTAGGGTCTTCCAGGTCAAGCAAACTTTTGCTATTGCGGCACATTAAATTTGCCAAACAGCTACTGGGTAGCAGCAGTAGTGAAAGGTGACACTGGCATAGAATCTTTCAAAAGCTTACAGCTAACACATTAGTATTGTGCAGAAAAACACACGATAAATCTCTTTTGAGTGTCTTTTTCCACGAAAACCCTGTGATAAGAAAATCCAAAATTAAACAAGAAATAGTGCCAGAATACAAGACTTCCAAGTTGGATGGCACTCAGCAAATTACTGAGGTAGAGCACATGACAATTACAATAGCCCAGTACCTATTTTGTTTAAGTTTTCCCCCTGAAATAGAGCTGTGTTCTTTTGTGCATCAGTAGTGACCTTGGCAAGTACTACAGATTGCACATCAAGATGGATAAGGAACCAGTTAGAAATCACCCAGTTTATGAGTTCAAATCTGCAGGGCCAGATGAACTGCATCCCAGAATATTGAAGAATTAGCTGACATACTAGCAGAATCACCTGTCATCATTTTTGAGAACAGGTGAGGTGTTAAGAGTAATGGAAACAAGCAAACATTGTCCCTCTCTTTAAAACAAAGAAAGAAAGAAAGAAAGAAAGAAAGGGGAAAGAAAAAAAGATTCAGGAAACTACAAGCCAGTCAGCCTGAGCTCAATACTAGGAAAAATATTAGAATGGATTATACAGGAGTCTGTTTACAAGCATCTTTATGGAAATGCAGTGATTAGTAGGAACTATCATTAGTAGGAACTTATCAAGAACAAATCCTGCCAAATGGCCCTTACGTTTTTTTTAATTAGATCACTAGTTGGTGGAAATGCTGTGGATGCAGTTTATCTCTATTTCAACAAAGCATTTGATTTGACCCCCCCCACACACACACACCATCTTCGAATCTCATCGATTCGAAGAAGAACAAAAACCACTTTAAAACAGTGTCCTCCAGTTCCATTCCAGCAAGGCAACCCAGAAGGATGCCATCGCTAACATAAATGAAAGCCACAAGAACAAGCTGCCCCTGTCAGTCTCCTGGCATAAGTAATTCTGTGAGCTTCATGATGGACCTTTGAAGCTGGATCTTCATTGTTATATACTAATACTCTAACTATATCATACTGTATGTCATTCTGTGCAAGACACAAAGTAGCATTCTGGAGATGGAAAAGAGCAAATTGATAAAGGATACCTCCAAAACACTTTACACAAAAGAAAAAAAAGATAAAGTGACAGCAGAAACACAGTGAATACACAGTCGCATGGCAAGTTCTAAGACAAAGGCTGCATCATGTTTCAACTTTTGAGTACAACGCTTCTGGCACTTACTGATAAGGAACAGCTGCACATGGCCCTTCTCTCCTCCAAAATTTAATATTCAACAATGGGAAAAAAAATCAACCAGTTGTCCAGAGTAAACATGAGAGCCATAGTGAAAACAGGAAATCCTAAAGAGTCATAACAGAAGGGTAAGAGAAGCTCAAATGATAAGTGAAAAACACCTGTATCAACTTGTAAATGTCAAATAGGAGACACAGAAAAAGTTACCACAGAGCAGTAGTCACAGAAAAGGCTACTATAGTGGAGAAAGCACTGGAAACCACAAGTGCAAAATGCTCATAATCTGCAGGAATAAAAGAAACCTATCTTTACCTAGAGGTTTAAGAGGTGTGACAAGGGACAGGCGGTGGAAAAAACAGCACCAGTCTTGATGAGATTGGCTTTAAGGGGCTTTCTGCAAATAGAAGACTACTTGGGTCCATCTTAAAAATAATCCTAAGGACTTGGACCAAATGACCCATCTATGTCTTAGTATCTAGTCTAGTGACTGATAGGTATAAGGTGCTGGGTTGTTTTCAGCTTATTGCACTCATATATTAGTTCACCACTTTACTGCAACCACTGGAAGCCAAGGTCAGGAAACATCCCAGAGTAGGGCTCAAAAGATTGTTTGAACAATGGTAAAAAGGTGGAGAAATCTTTAGTGTTGGGAAACACTGACAAGGACAATCCTTGCATCGCCATAGTTTGGGACTTACTTTGCATGAAAAATGCATGGGGTGTGTGTGCATGTTCATGTATGCAGGCAGAAAACAACTTTCTTCCACATCTCAAGTATGAATTGACCTTGTGTGTTCAATTGAGGATAGGTTTAGGGGACAAAGTTATGTATTTTGAGATGACCTGTGGATAAGTCGAATGTGTTAGTGCCACT
>NC_056524.1:245133384-245194815 GCF_019175285.1 Sceloporus undulatus
GATGCTATGTCCTCCGCACTTCCCACCTTCACGTTTTTCTTTGAGGGGAAGTGCTGTCCTCAGAATCCAGGAGTTTTATCTCATTCCGCTGCTGCTTTGTACATCATTCCCTCTGCACATTGGACACCTTTGCAAACGAACCTGCCTAGAGTCTCATTTTTTTCATTAGCTTTTTGGCAGGAGTGCCCCAACTCACTATGGTACCAGAGGCTCCTTTCCTTTCCCCCTCCTCCCCTTATGTGGGCTCTCAGCTCCAGGAGCCACATAAACATTTTCCTCTGCAAATAAAATAAAATAAAAAGTAGCAGATAAACAGACTCTGCACCACCACCACCCCTCTTTTCCTGAGACATCCTCTTGTTCATGCCCAGATCAACAAAATCAGCCAAGCTCGCTCCACCAGTCTAATACTTTCTCCTTCCCTCTCAGTTTTCACTCAGTGGGGAAAGCCCCCAGAAAATGGTGCCAAAGAGTCACCACATAAAACAGGTATATAGGTGTCTTCAAAGACTGTAAATTTTTTTTTATTTTTAATTTTTATTACACAAAAATATGATATATACAATATACAAATATGAATACCGAACAAATACAATACAAACATATTACAACACAAAACACGAATACATTAAACATACATACTTATTCATTACCGTTAAATCTCTTCAAGTACTTCCAACACCCATTCTGGTACTTAGCTATCTTAACATATACTAATTCCACCACATCCAGCTTGAATTTCTTAGCTTTTGTTTAGCCTGTTGTTATCAAGTTTGTTATCAAGTTGGCATCCTCAGAGTAATAAAGGCCTATAATCTAACTCATCCAGAACAATCAATATATTGAAATGCCGTGCCATATCTATGGTATCTAGCCCACAATATATATCCAGACATTTCCATCTCTTATTTACTATCTTCATATCTTGTTCCTCAAAGCTCTCTGTCAACATATCCATTTCCTAGCTTCTCTCAGTTTAATTAACCAAACATCTTCCCAGGGATTTCTCCTTTTCCAATGTGCATAGATAATTCGACCCAATGTTACCATATAAGAATAAACGACATCTCCCTTACCTCCGGGTCATCCAGTATACAAATCAATTTAACAAAAAATACGAGGATCCAATGTATATCTACCGGGAGAATGTTTGCATAATCTATGTTAGCTCCCCCAAAACTTTCTAGCCATCTTACAATCCCACAAAGGTGGAAAAAGAGCCCTCCTCTTCCCACATTTCCAGCAGGCGTTACTTGCAGTTTTATAGATTTTTTAATCTTTACAGGCGTCATATACCATCTGAAAAGCATTTTAGTATAATTCTCCTATAGTTTGACAAACTGTAAATCTTTTTGTATCTTTCCAAGACCCTCCCAGTGTTCAAGTCAATAGGTCTCTGTAGGTCCTGGACCACTTAACATCGAGTGTTGACAGTTTCATCCCTCCAACTGTCTCTCTTTAAGATTTTGTAATATTGTGAGAGATGCCCTTCCCTTTATATCCAACAGAACCTTATCCAGTTCATTATGTCCTTATTGAAACCTTTCAATTTAAGTCTACTCAAATCTATCTGCAAGCTGGAAATATAAATACCAGTCAATTCATGACATCTACAAGGATAGCTTCCCTCTGTTTCAATGACACAATATTATCAGGTCTCCAAAAGATCAGATCTTTATAGTCAGCCATGAATTCTTATAATCTCTAGTTCTCTAAAGAGGGCTTCTTGAGTAGACACCCATTGAGGTAAGCCAGTATAGAAAATATCCTAACCTTGTCCCAAACAAAAAGGAGGGCGTTCCTCAAAAATGGTGTTTAAATCCCTTATGTTCTTTAACTTTGTCATACCAAAGATAGGCATGAATCCAAACCTCAGATCTACACATTCCAAAGCCATTAGCCTTTCATTCTGTAACTTGACCCAGTTTTCAATCCAGCGTAAACATGAAGCAAATAATACAGTTCAAAATTAGGCAACGCACATCCTCCTCGAAAACTTCATCGGTAGTAATTTCCATCCACTCTAGCCCGCTTCCCTCCCAAAGAAATTTAGAAACTCTTTTTGCCATAAGGCAAAATATTTTCTATCAGCGATCACGAAGGTTTTGAAACAAAATAAAACCGAGGAAGGAATTCATCTTCAAGGTCGCTATTCTCCCGTAAAGGGAGAGTGTAACTTCGACCACGTTATCATATCTTTTTAAACATCTCCCATAGCACCATAATTATTCTGAAACAAATCAATGTTCTTGCTAGTTAAATAATCTAAATACTTGGCCTTGCTAACAACTTTGTAACCTGAATTTTGCTTAGTTCAATGTTCTGATTTATCCTGTTTTTAGTTAGTAATTGGACTTACTCTGATTGACCTTCAACCCAGAAAATTCCGTAAACGACTGCATTGTACTATTTAAAGCTGGCAAGTAATGAACTGGATCCTCAGAAAGCAAATAAGATCGTCCGCAAATGCTCTTGCTTTAAAAGAGTGTTTTTCTCAATACATATCCCTGATGTCATCGTTGAACCTAATATTGTTCATTAGAACTCAAATGCTGCATAAACAGAAGTGGTGACAAGGGCAACCCTGTCTCGTTCACGCTCGATGTTAAAATAATCTGTTTTCTCGCCATTAACTAAGAGCTGCGCCGCCTTTGATGACTATATATAGCAGATATCCATGTTAGAGATTGTTGCCCAAATTCATCTGTCTTGTAATTCTTTCAGAAAACTCCAGTGTATCCTATCAAAGGCCTCTCTTGGTCCACCAATAACAATGCCAGCTTCTTACACAATGGTTTCACACAAGGTTCATTATATTCAGCACAATTCTTAGGTTGTCCTTTCCATGGCGATTGGGCAAAAACCCACATTGATCCTCATGGATATGGTTAGCTAGTGTCCTCCTTATTCTATCGGCCATATGCTTGTATATATCTTATAGTCCACGGTGGTCAATGAAATAGGCCTAAAGTTGTCTATATCCTCTTTAATATTGACATTTTTGGGATTAATACAACAAGGCATCTTCCATTGTTCAGGTAGGCCATTAACAAAATGTCATTAATAGTATCTTTCAAAGGCCAACCAGCACCTCCTCCATTTTTTTATAATATATAGCAGAGAGACCAGCAGGTCTGGGGAATTTATTAATTTTCAATTTTTGTAGCTCTAGATACTTCTTCTGTAGTCCCTCGTTTTTATTTTAAGATTTTCCTCTTCCGTAAAGAACAGTGATGTCTGATGTTTCAAGAAGTCTTGCAATCTCTTAATATTATTATGCCTCTTCTGATTGCTATATAAATTTTGGAATAACCAAAGAGTCACCACATAAAAACAGGTATATAGGGTAGTCTTCAAAAGACTGTATAATTTTCAGTGACTATCTCACAGAATATTTATTTGTTCTTGCCTAAGAAAGAAATATCTAACACCCAGGGAGCAAAGTAATCGTACAAGAGAGAGGGGCATTACCTTTCACTATAAAACTCATGAGCTTTGTGCATGGATACTGGCTTCATGGCAGCTGCCTACCTGCTACTGTGTAGGATCATGATCAATCTAGTTCAGCCTGATTGACACTGTCAGGGCAGTCCACAGATTCAGGTAAGGGGCTTTCCAGGCATTCCTGGAGATGCTAGGGATGAAACTGGGACCTTCAAATATAGTGCAATTGCTTTACAACTGGAGCTACAGTTTTAGCACCATAGCCCCAGCTAATATTTGAACATTAATAAGTTCTTGTTGGGCTTTTAACAAATTCAAGAGTGAGATACACACAATACACACAATATTCATAGTAGTGAATTTTATCAGTCATCAAAATGACAGAAACCACTATTTTTCATAGTGTGCAAGTATGTTGTGTGTTTCTTTATGGCATTAATGCATTAGTCACATTTTTAAAAAAATTACCATAACTACACAATACATGGTTGCTAAGCATTCTAAATATATTAATTGTAGTAAATGAAAAAACATGGTGAAGTACATGTACTAAATGTACAGTAATGAGTTTCTAAATGAATTTTTAGATGTTAATATATTCTATGTCTAATTTTGCAAAATAATGTGTGGTGTCTCAGTTTAAATCTAAATGAAAAGATGAGCTACAGTTATTATAGTCAAGTAATGTTATAATAATGATAAATTTCTTTGAGTTTCCAGTCAGCATAATCTGAATTGTTACAGTGGTCACTGTTTCATTCTGGCCTTACTGAAAAACCAGCACTACCAATCCAATATTTTGTGGTTGCTAGTGCATGGTAAATGATTGCATGCTGTGTTTAAACTAAAGTGAGAATATATGTTGCCTCAGTTTAACGTAGGCAGCAGATCATTCACCTGATCATGTACTTGCCAATACCTGAAAACTTCAAAGGAGAGTGAGGTGCTTCAATTTGAAGTTCCCATTTTCTCTACTATTTCTTTAAGATAAGAAAATACAGATAGATTCGTATATTGTAAATGAGCTCAATTTACAGTCTTCTGTATTTTAAAACACTGAAATTGAACAGAAGATTGAAATACTCTTTTGGCATGGCCCTGATTCTTTTACTTCATTTTCTAAATTCATATCTACTAATATCTTCTGATTCCCATCTGGAAGACAAATCAACAGAGCCCTTCCATGCTTACTGCTATTTTCCAGAGTCTCCTTTCCTCCACATCAAATATCATGATAGTGTAATATGTGGCCTATTGTAACTTTTACATGCTCCCACCCCAGAATACTTTAGGCTGAGACCTGGGCATATTATCCTCTTCTCCCCTTTTCCTTATTGATTCTCCCTACCAGAAGGCTCTATCCACCTGGTAAAGAGAACCCCATGTTCCAATGAATTTAGCATTGTCTGGCTCAAACACTAAGTGCTTCTCAAATTTGGGGAGAGTGCAAGTTGTCAGTGACTCGTGATGTGAGCTAGAATGTGAAAAGGGGGAGCTCATGTGCAGTACCAATGATGGAGGTAAGGGGTGCCTGGGGCTGTCAGGACAGCCATGGTTTGCCATGGAGTTTCCGAGAATGGCAGTTTCATTTTCCAAATGGCGAGTTAATTTTACCCATGTTAAAGCCCTTTTTGCCCTACAATTGGGCCGGATCCACATCTTGAAGGATTGAGCCTGATCCTATCCCCTGGTTTGATCTGTATAGTCCAAACAGGACATTGCGAGGCTGGGGGGAACCTGACCTTTTGGCCCATGTGGACAACCCCTTAGAGGAGATATTTTCCCAATTTTTCTGCTTTTAAAAGACTTTTGTTCTGTGTATGCAAAATTCAGGATTTCCCAAGTATGATTATTCATCTTGTTTGTAAAAAGTCATGCTTTGGATCCATTTCTTTTTGCTTAGAGGTCTCTATTAGAAAGACTTACGTATATACTCAACTATAAGTTGACTTCATAAGTTGAGGGGTGGTTTGGGGGCCAAAATTATGGATTTTGATATGACCTGTAGATAAGTTGAGGATAAAACTTAGGGGCATGTAATAAAGGATGTAAAGGACAAGGCAAAGGAAAACAATGCCAAAGAACTTATAAAACAGCAGCAGGCATAATTATTCGTGCTGATACTAAAGGCTGGATGGATGAGAGAGTAGAATGGGGTCGGTCCTTCCAGGGCAGATTAAACTCTTGTCTTTCACCAGTGTGTGTGTGTGTGTGACTTAAAGTACAGTACTTACATTGATCCGTGGATAAGCTGATTCATTTTTAAAATCAATTCTTTCACCTAAATTTCTAGACTTATACATGAGTATATACAGTACTTGTCTGCATTGTTTTTTCCACTTTGATAATAATAACTTTTTTCTTTCTGTTCTTAAAGTTTTCCTCATTATACTCACCCTGCTTCTAGTCTTTCTTGCCCTTACTCTCATCCTTACCCAGTTTCTAGGCTTTTGCTTGCTGGATCTGTGAAGTTCAGTTTTTAAAAATCAAATATTATATGTTGGGAGGGTTATGCTAGCAAGTGTACATACCGGAATATTTTTCAAGCTTGAATTTTGCCTCGGTAATTACAAAACCTATACTAGTGCAAGTTTAAGCTCCACACATTTATATAAATACTGATTTTTTTTGCCCTTGCATGCACTGATGTAACATCTCTCTCTTTCTGCATGAGAGGAGTAATCATTTAGTCCTCATTCTGCCTCACCTGTCAGAAATGATATGGATTCTGGATAAGGTTTTTGCAATATTGAGGCAAATGATTAGTTATTCTGAACCATTCTGATTCAAATCAGTCCAGACATAGAGATCTGTAGTGATTCTTTACCCCATTCCCCAACCTACTCACTTACGGTCAGAAAAGACAAAGCTTGTCAGCAAAAATACCCAGGAGAGGCATACCTAGAAAAAAAGTAGGAAAATGGTAGCTGCTGGAATTCAAGAGCAGTGATGGCAAACGTTTTAGAGACTAAGTGCCCAAACTGCAACTCCAAACCCACTTATTTATCACAAAGTGCTATGTCCCTCTGACTGTCTAGTAACAAACTCTGGCAAACTCTGTGCTGAGGTGATGGTGTGTGTGTCCACAGAGAGGGCTCTGAGCGCTACTTCTGGCACTCATGCCATAGGTTCGCCACCACTGTTCTAGAGGCTTGACAGTATGGCCATAGATAGGTATAGGAAAATATTCCTTATCCTTTTTCTACCCATCATTCATATCTGAATCTAATTTTTGCCTATTTGAATATTTGCTATCTTGTCTTTCCAATATAGTTCAGTCAACTTACAACCATTAAAATATCACGAGTCTTCATAAAACAGCAATGCAAACAATATAAAACAGAGACAGATTCAGCATTTAAAAGAGAAATCTGTCCCCTACAGCATCTTCCTAGGAAGGCAAAAATCTTCCAGATTTAAGCATTTAAGAAGAATGTCACCTAAACACATGAGACAGCTAGAGAGGAAGATGAATAACCATACCTCATGGAATATAGTGTTCTCTGGTTACTGACACTGAAAATGCCTTTTTTCTTGTCCCTACTACTAAATAAATGTGTTCCTTTGGCAAGGCAAGACCTCTCCACCACATGGTAAGGCCAGTAAGAAAGAAGTCAGTCACTAATACTGTATATATTATTCTATCATCTTTCCTTTCACTTTTCAATAACATATTTTAGTTCCTTTGCTTTTTGGGGGGGAGTATTGCCTTGTTGTGACATTGGACTAGGCACTGAGAGGGTTCGAATCCCTGCTTGCCCATGAAAGCTCATTGGATGACCTTGGACAAGTCACACACTCTCAACCTCAGAGGAAAACAAAGGCAAACCCCTTTGACCAAATTCTGCCATTAAAACTCTGAGATAGGTTTACCTAATTCAGAAATGGCATGAAGGTACACCGCAACATTAGCTAGGTCCCTTCTCATTTATAGTACTATTATTCCCCTTTAACTGACATGGCAACATCCTGTGGAATCCTGGGGGTACTAGTTTGGTGAGATACTAGAGCTTTGGCTGAGTGTTCCAAATACCTCTTCCCTAAACTGTAAATCTTGGGATTCCATAGGATGTTGCTGTGTCAGTTAAAGTGGAATAATAGTGCTATAAATGTGTCATATGAAATTGCCCCTGGTTATTGCATAAATTAAGGAGACAGGTGCAGACAATAAATTGCAAAATCATTGTGGTTGCAGATATAAAGAAAAACACAGAGTGCATTGCTGTACATGTCTGTTCAAAACTAAGCCCCATTTAATTCAGAAACATTATTAGTCTGTTTCAGTATAAAAAGAAGGAAGGAACCCTATGGCATTTTAAATATTAATCAATTTATTTCACCATAAGTTTTCATGGACTCCAGTCTGCTGCTTTGATGGCATCTCAAAAATGAGCTGGAGTCCATGAAAGCTTATGCTGAGATAAATTGGTTAGTCTAAACAGTGTTAAAACTATAGTTTTTTGTGGGTTTTTGGGGCTATGTGGCTATGTTCTAGAAGAGTTTATTCCTGACGTTTCGCATCCTGAAGCCCAGCCATCAACAACAGAACAGTACATAGATTAACATGGGAATTACTCCTCCTTACCCAGGGTCACACAGTGTGTGTGTGTGTGTGTGTGTGTGTGTGTATTTATATATATATATACACACACACAGTGTGCCCGCATTATACACGGCTTTGAGTGTACATGCTCAAGCCATGCAGGAGCGTGTGGGGTGCAAGGGGCGCGCATCCCATTCAGATGAATGGGACACTTGCCAATGGTGCGCGTGTGCCATGCCACCACACACACGAGCCCCATTCAAGTGAATGGGGCTCAAGCATAGGCGGAATTCGCCTTACACAGGGGGGTCCGGAACGGACCCCCCACGTAAGTCAAGGGTGCACTGTATACCCACTCTCTTCCAGGTCAGCATTTTCTGAAGATGCCAGCCACCGATGCTGGTGAAACATCAGCAATAAACTCTTCTAGAACATGGCCACATAGCCTGAAAAACCCACAAAAAACTTTGGATGCCGGCTATGAAAGCCTTCGATTTCGCAGTGTTAAAACTGCTTCCAGTTAACCTGATGAGATTTAATAATAATAATAATAATAATAATAATAATAAGAATAGTTTTTATTTCTATCTTCCCGCCTCTCCTGATGGATTGAAGCGGGATCACAAGTTAAAATTACAATTACAATTACAGTAAAACCACAGTTAGATGAATAAAAACATAAAAATATAAAACATAAGGAGCTAAAACCATAATAGCAGTCAGACACGGGGGGGGGGGAAGGGGGGGGGGCTAGGCTCATATCTTCATAAAGGTTCAGGAGGATAAGCGCGGCGAAAGAGTTCTCTCTTTATCACCTTCTTAAAGATTTTTAGGGATGTGACAAGACAAGTCTCCTCTGGGAGACCATTCCAAAGTCTGGGGGCAGCTATACTGAATGCCTTTAGGGAAGTAGACACATATTTGGATGCTGGTGTCTCCAACAAGTTCTTCCCACTTGTCCTAAGAGTGCGAGGCAGATTGTATAGGGAGATGCGGTCCCGTAAGTAACCCAGACCCAAGCCATGTAGGGCTTTAAAGGTAATAACCAACACCTTGTACTGTGCCTGGAAGCTAATTGGGAGCCAGTGTAGATCTTTCAAAATCGGTGTTATGTGGTCAAATCCTGGAAGAGTTAGTGACCAACCTGGCTGCCGCATTTTGCACTAATTGAAGCTTCCGAACTTGATACAAGGGTAGCCCAAGTAGAGCGTGTTACAGAAATCAAGATGAGAGATTACCAGAGCGTGTACTACAGCTTCAAGGTCCTTTCGGTCGAGGTAGGGTCGCAGTTGGCATATCAACCGAAGTTGGTACCAAGCACTTCTGGCCGTCGCATCCACTTGAGATGACAAACGTAGAGATGGATCCAGAAGTACTCTTGATGTGTGTGTAGAACACAATTTTAATAATTTTCCATTATTAGCTAAATAGGTGACATAATTCTGCATTAAAACATTTAGAAGTGTTTTATTTTGCTAAAGACAAAACAGGAGGTTTTCTCAAAAGAATTAGAAGTAAACAAATGTAAACCCCTCATATAACAAAGGTTTTGTTGGTTTCCAAAGGCCAGTAGATTTATAATCCAGATTTCTGTGTTCTAGAAAGAAGTCAAAAGAAGTTGAAGACCATCAAAGCAAACTCCAGAAACTAGTTTATGAGATTGGAACGTCTGAATCTCGGTATGATTAACAGCTGTGTGTAGACTCCAATGCAGTGTTGCCAATCACCTTTCAAGGAAATTCCCCGATTGGCTTCCCAGAATGCCCCCTAATTTCTTGGAATGGGGGTGGGACTTCTGGGGTGAGGGCAGGACTTCCGGGTGAGGGGCGGAACTTCCAGGTCGGGGGCGCAAGGCACTATGGGAAGGCTAAAGGGGGCAGGACTTCCCGGATGGGAAGTATGTCGGGAGGTTTTCTTTGGACGGAAAGGTATTTTTGGCTGGGTTTTTTGGGTGGGAAGGTTGAATTTCCCTGAAGGCTGAATTTCCCAGAATCTTCCCAGAAATTGGCAACATTGCTCAGATTTTGTTCTGAAACATAGGCGCTGTACAGACCGGCAGATACGGCGCCCTTGTCACATGGTAGGGGTTGGCCGAGGATTCACCGTCCATATTGGCCTTACCCCTAGCACGTAACAGGGGCGTCAAAATGGCAGCGCCCTGTACACATGGGCGCTGCCATTTTGGCGTGACGGACGCATAGCGTGTCTGCATGCCGCATTGCACTTGTGACGTCCTGAGTGCGCCATTTGCGTACTCGGGTGTCACAAACATGACACAAAAAGAACCCGCTTTTTGCGGGTTCTTTTTTCACCGCCAGGAAGCCTCACCATTTGGCAGCTGAGGCTTTCTGCCGGCGGAAATTGCGGCAGCAGACCGCCCTTTTTGGCTGGTCTGTATCCTGCCATAGAGAATCAGATCTTTCTGTTTAAACCAGTGGTTCCCAAATTTAGGTATCTGGATGTTTTTGGACAATTCACAGATTCTGACTATTGGTCATGGTGGGGCTTGAAATACCAACAACATCTGGGCACACAAAATTGGGAACCCCTAATTTAAATAATGATTTTGCACAATCATTTTCCACCTTTTTTGTTTTTTTCCTTCTTGCGTTTGTTATTTTGGTTTCTTTATTCATTTATCACATGCATACCCTGTTTTTCCATAGGGATGGTTTTTCCATTTTTTTAAAAAAAAAACACTTCATTTGTTCTTCCATTTTCCTGTTTATGTTGCATTTCTTCTCCCTTATTTCTGTCATTTTTACACACTGAATCTGTTAACAATCAGGTGTATTATTTTTTTTCAGTTGTAGTGACATTTTTAAAAAGTACAGTGGACCCTTGTTATACGCTGGGGTTTGGTTCCAAGTCCCATTAAATATAATGACATAGCAAAATGGTACCCATTATAAAAAAAAATGGAAAATCAAGGTTTGATATTTGAAATTTATACTTTTTTGGAACATTTTCAAACCGTGGATGCTTGAATCCGTGTATAAAAAGTCCGTGTATAATAAGGGCCTACTGTATACTGTAGTATTATTCTTATTATTGATGATGATGTTGTTTTCAAGTCACACTCCTGTCACCTTTCATAGAACACTGGTTTCACTTAAATACTTTGCATAATACTTAGATTTACTGTAAAGTGCATGTAATGATAAGTGTTTATAGATACATACTTAATGTTGCCGTTAGGAAGTGTGGTCATTTTTGCTTTTAGGTTTAATCATGCTCTGACAGAACGAGAACAATCTTTGCTTGCCTGCCAACAAGCATGCTGCCGTTTACAGGAAGAAATGATTGAGAAAGAGCAGAAAGAGGAAGACCTTAAGAAACGAACCAGCCATTTGGAAAGTGAACTGGAAACAATTAAGAATCTTCTCAGGCAGCGAGAGGAAGAAGTGGTAATGCTTAAGCAAGAAAGGTAATCAGAAATGACTTGTCATGCATGGCGTTACAGGACAGGATGTTCTGCCTAGATTCTCTTTTTGAGAATGTCGTTGAACTACAAGTTGACTCTTTGCAGTTCTCCACACCCAAAATAAATCATTACAGAGCACAGTATATTCCTAGGCAGAGGGAAAAGATGACATTTTAACGAAGAAAACAGTATTTTTAGTGCAGTCCTAAGAATTTTTACCCAGGAAGAGTCACACTGAACTCAGCAGGGCTTATTCCTTAGTATGTCTTTAAGTACATAATGTCTATAACAGAAATTATGATCCGTGTCCAGAGAAATTTAATCTTATTTGTCTCCTTAAATTCAATGGTAGAGGATAGTTACAAGTAACACGTCTCATTTGTTTGTAGTGGAACATAAGTGTGATCAATTTTCTCTGGACTGGGGTAGTAACTCATTTATTTGAGCTTGATATAGCATGTAAAATGTTCGAAGTGCTTGATATACATTTTTCTGGTAGCCTTTACAACAGCTCACTGCAGTGAGCGGTAAGGTGGGGCAGAAGCCAACAAATACTACTGCCCAAGATTTAAAAGCAATCTGTGGGGAAGGAAGATTCATGTCTATCCCTCAGAAAGGAGAGAGGCATATATTTTCATCCTATCTCCTAGCATCACTTCTAGTAAAGAAATGGGGACTTCACAATCGTAATTGCTACTCAGGAGCAGTATCATTTACTGCTCTCCAGATCTCACTGAAGAGTACTGATAGCTTAAAGGATGGGTCAGTAGCACTCCCTATATTGCTGATGTGCATTCAAGGCTAACGAGATTTCAGCTGAGTTCAAGACTTCCATAATTATATCTGTTTCAGTTTTGAGAATTGTGTTTCTGTCACAATCAACTTCATCTCTTTTTTACTGAAAAAAATATTGCAGCATGTGACCTTGTATCCTACATATTTTTCTAAACATGCTATCCTATGAGAGACGTTTGCTGACTCTGCGGTAAGTGGCATTTTCAATTGCTATTGTTGTTGTGTGCCTTCAAGTCATTTCTGACTTTTGGTGGTCCTAAGGCGAACCTATCAAGTTTTCTTGGCAAGATTTATTCAGAGGCAAAAGTCACAGCTGAATCCAGTATGCCCATTGGAGTCACTTATACAGCAGGTATTTTCAGTTTACTTAAAACAGACAGCCAATAATCACTAAAAACATTCAAGGAATATCTAATTTGTACAGAATTATTACAAAATTTTAGTTTGATGTTTTTTTTAAAGCTATGTTTTTAAGTCAGGGCCTCCAAAGCTGCAATATTGGGTTAGGTATATAAATGTAACGCTGTACATGCAAAACTGTTTCTGACTTAACAGTGAGTGGAAGTTGTTATACATGTGGGAATTCTGTCCTCACGTGGAAGCTGCCATGTGGACAAGCTAACCTCACTGTAGAGATCTTTCATTTCATTTCAGTCCTTTTTTTTCTTCTGAGAAACTCAGTGGAGAATTTAACTCTTGTGCTGCCAGGGTTTTCCTGAATAAAATTTTGCAATACTGTATATTTAGAAAATTGCAGAACTCTTGTGCATGAATCCTGTTGTTAGGCCCAGCTAGAGTAGACTCACTGAATCAATAGGATTTACATAAATATTGGCTTGTCCCTGAACAATACATTAATACAGTCGTCCCTCGGTATCTGTGGGCTTGCCATTTGCGGTTTCGATCATTCGCGGATGGCAAGCCCACACCGTCCACAGTGGCAGCACATGCACGCAGCTGCACCATTAGGGACAATGCCCTCCCTCCCTCCCTCCCTCCCTCCCTCCCTCTTCCCCTTGGACAATGGGACTTGAGTATTCACAAATGTTGGTATCCATGAAGGGGGTCTGGGTTTGTATTGTCATTGGTTTACTCTAGATAGGACTATCAATAGGATTCAGGCTCCCTTAATCTATGAAGTTACTATTAACTGGTAGAAGAGCTTTCCACATGAATTTGACCACATATTCTTTCACAACCTTGTTTAGAAGAAAACTGTTAACCTTTGAAGTGGACCACATTCACCTAAATTGTGTGGCATGGCAGTTCTGCAACTTGTTATGGTAATACATGGCACTTATTAAAGCAGAATTAATTTTGCATCCACTGACAATGAAAAACAATGAGAGCTCTGCCCCAGGTTCTTTAGTTCACTCACTCTTTTAGTTTGTAAAGTTATTTAATTGTGAAAAAGTGGAAGAATGTTGCCAATTTATTAAACTCAGGACTAGCAGTACTACTACTTGTCTGCTCCAAGGGGATTCACAATGTGGGTTACATTAGAAGGGCTGGGATTTAGATAAAGATGAACTGCCAGCAAACGTGATTACATCTTCAACTTTTTAGCAGCAGGGAGGATCAGAATGGAGTTGCAGTGTTGGGAAGAGGAGGTTAATCCTTTCCCTGGCTCCTTTCCACAATCTAAATTGTGGGGATTAGGCCTGCTTCTCTTTCTGCTGATAGTCAAAGGTCTTTTCATTAGGCGGACCCTCAATAGCAAACAGGACTTAAATGGACATGCTGAATTTTTAATGGTTTAATGTATTTATCAAGATTATGTTTTACAATTATTTAATGATTGTTTTAAATTAATGTATAATTATATATTTATAATGTATTGTGCTTTAATTAGACATTTTAATATGCTGTAAGATACTTTGCTGTAAGATACTACCTGGGAAGAAAGACAGGATGCCATTAAAATAAAATAAACCTGCATTTGACCCCCAGGAAGAAATATATAGGTATCTATAGGTTTTGCCTGTGGGGCAAAGAACAGCTTTCAGGTATGTGGAATTTAAATTAGGGAACTGGTGCTTGGGAAAAGATGGCTTATTCCATCAGAGTCAGAGTCCTAATCATATACACCAGGGGTGGGCAACCTTTTTGAGCTGGGGGCCAGGTTACTGTTCCTCAGACAACTGGGGGGCCGGAGTCAAAAAATAAATATTTAAATAATTTTTAAAAAATTAAATATATAAATAAACCGGGACAAATGTGGGACAAAATTTTCAAATGGAGGACACTTTGTTTAAAAAAATGGAGGACATGTGAAAAAATTTGCTGATTTTAAAAAAAATGTTAATATAAATACATGTTTCTGAGGCTTCTATAGACAATTGCCCCCCAAAGGCCCTGGCGGCAATCGGCGGCAGGACTGGGCTGGGGCCGGTCCCAAGGCCTCACCGGGCCGGATCCGGCCCGCGGGCCGCAGGTTGCCTACCCCTGATATACACAAACATATTTGCTTCACTATTTTGACTTAGAAAACCCACAAATCTCAACACATTTTAACTTTCAGCTGTCTAGTGGTAGACAGGAGGTCCAAGAAGCACTGGACTCCACATGTTAATCTTGATTTTTTTTAACTTACCAAAATGGTTGCAGTCTGGTTCTTGTTGGATAGCTTCAGGAAAGATAGCCCCTTTGATCCACACCACTCAGTGAGAGTCAAGAAGACCATTTATTAGGCATCTCAATATAAATTAGTTCCATGTAGGTCATTAAAAATATTAGTATGTACAAGTTAAATTACAAGTGAAACTTTGACAGATGGTGACCAGCCATGGTCTGAATGAATAGTCTGCAATTAAAGCCTGGAACTACATACAGGTTCATCTGTCAAGGAGAACCTGCATTTGCTCAATTTCTTTACATCAGGCTTCTTTAGGCCTGGTTGATAAAATTGCAAATCACATAGAAGAAAGTAGCTTAAAATTTAAATAAGTAATTGTTGTGATTTGTTCAGAGGGGACTTGCCTTTGCCTTCCTCTGAGGCTGAGGTAGATCTTTTTGTTGTTGTTAATTGCCTTCAAGTCAATCTCGACTCATGGCAACCCTATGGATGAGACATCCCTGTCCTCCACTGCTCTACTTAAGTCCTGCAACCCCATACCTGTGACCTCCTTGTCCATCCATCTGGCATGTGGCCTTCCTCTCTTCCTACTTCCCTCCACCTTTCCTTCCTTTTCATGGTATGTCCAAACTATGGCGGGTTACAAACGGCCCTCAAGGGGCCGTTTTCCCGCCGCCGCCATTCGCTGCGTAGGGAAGCCCCAGCTGCCAGACCGCGAGGCTTCCCTGCGCAGCAAAAAAGGAGCGGCGAAATGCCGCTCCTTTTTGGAACGCGGAAGTGGCGCCGCGAGGGGTGGAGTGCGCCCTCGCGACGTCACTTCCGCCGTGACACGTCTGGACGCACAGCGTCCAGTACGTCAAAATGGCGCCGCCCATGTGGATGGGCGCCGCGAAAAGTACGCGCTCCGCGCGTACTGGGAAGAAGGGCCGTCAGAAAGGTAAGAACCTTCCTAACCCTAATACGGCCCATCCTAACCCTAGTATGCGCGGAGCGCGTACTTTATGGCGGTTTGTAACCCGCCTATGACTGCCTCAGTTTGGCCATCTTGGCTTCCAGGGAGGTTTCTGGCATAATCTGCTCTAAGACGCATTTGGTTGTCCTTTTCACTATCCATGGGATACTCAGCACTCTTCTCCAGCACCACATCTTGAGTGAATTGATTTTCTCCCTATCATCTTTCTTAGCTGTCCAGATCTCACATCCATACATGGTAATAGGGAATACAATGGCTTGTATGATTCTAACTTTTGTACTGAGTTCTATGTCTTTGCATTTTAGATTCCTTTCTAGTTCTTTCACAGTGACCCTCCCCATTCTTAATCTTCTTCTGATTTCCTGACTGCAGTCCCCATTTCTATCAATGTTTGATCTCAGGTATGGGAATTCTTTTACTGTTTCTATTTCTTCATTGTCTAGGTTGAACTTGTGAAAGTCTTCGATGGTCATTATTTTAGTTTTCTTTATGTTCAACATTAAACGTGCCTTTGCACTTTTTTCTTTGATCTTCATGGCCTGCATCCATAGTTTTTTTGTGGGTCTGACTTTTAGCCATATAGGGCTTTATAGGTAAAAAACAAGAACTAGGAGGGCATTGAAATCAGGACTGAATGATGTGGCTCAGTCAGTGCAGAGACTACACTGGACTTTTGGACTTTAGCTCTTAGACTCCACCAGCCAGGATGTGGCTTGCCCAAGCACTGATGCTGCTTGCTAAAGTGGATAGAATTTTAAGTTGTAATTTAATATAGGTTATGATTTCTGGACATGATAGCCATGTAACCAGACTTTTGTTGGTTGTACAGTATATCTCTTTTCTGTCCTCATGACTGATCTAGGGTTATAGAAATGAGTGTTGTTAAAATCTTCTGCACATTTCATCCATAATGCTGGGAATACCATGGTCATTCTTGGGGCCAGAATGACTAGACAAGAGGGTCTGTAGACATAGTCTCCATAATCCAGAATGAACACTCCTGTATACGTTGCTATTTGAGCCAATGGTGAAGTCTTACAATTAAATCAGCAGACTGACAAACAGAATTGACCTTGACATGTCATTAATCAGTCTACATCTTGACATCTAAATTGCATTAGAACATAAGAAGTGCTGTGTTGAGTCAGACCAATGTCTGGCTCAGCATCTTTTTTCCAAAAGTGGCTAACCTGAATTTAGAGACGGGCTAAAATTTCTCAGAAAATATATTTCCAGTCAGTTCTCTAATATGTCTCTTTCTCTCTTTTTTAAAAGCTGTATCTGAACTGTTGTAGAATTTCAGTACCTCCCCCAAGAAAACTTTACATGAGCTGTCCTCAATGAATTTAAGCATTAACTGGGTTGATTTTTCCCCAGACCATAATTTACTGAACATTTTGTATTTCAGCATTACCTAAATGATTGGGGTGGGGATTGTAATCTTGAAAATAATTTTTGCTCATGTAATTGCTCCTGAACACAAGAAGAACACATAATTTGAATATTTCCATCTCTAGTTTTGGACTATATCAAGCATCTCGAAATTCCTTATAACCATCCTTTAGGGCCATTCAGTGTGTTTGTTCCTAAATTGTGAATGAAGGAAAACAGAGATGGAGAAATAGTGTTTTGACTGAGGCAACTTTGTAAATTTGTGGTAGAGGTGATGTTGATCAGAAAAACCTTACTGCTCACAACTGTCACAACTGCATAATATTGACTTTCACAACAAATCATAACAGTGACAGAATCTGAGTTCCTGCAAATACAAGAGCATTTACATGTCCATTCTATATGTGCTAATTGATGGCCATCATACAATAAGATGGATCATGTATATTAGTTCTCATGTAGGCATCTAATTTAATTGATGTAATACATTCAGTACTGGTTATTGCTTCTAATGCTAAAACAGGGTTGGATAACACCCCTACTGGGCCCCTGGATTATCATAAATAAACATATTGTCTAACTGTCTCTTGGAATTTTGCTCATGTGGCACACAGCTATGTTTAACACCCCCCCCCTTTAATACTGTATTACTATTTTTCCTGTGACGTGCACTGCAAATCATGTTCATTTATGTTCATAGGAATATTTCATGCCAGTGTATCGAGAAAGCCATATATTTGAAATATTATATATTCAGTGGTATACAACAAAATTTAGGCCAGCCATTTTAGTATTTTAAGTTATATTAGTACAGAAATGCTCCTCCCCCAACCGGATTACTGATCCAGTGGCACTGGCAGCAAGCAAAATGAATTAAAAGGAGTCTGTATATTGTGGCTGAATGGTAATCTGGAAGAGAAATCTTGTAATCTAGAGCTTTTTTCCTCCTGTGTCCTCTTTGTATATAATATCTCATTCATGGACTTTGTTGTGTTTAGGGCATCTGTGTTGATTTCCCATCAGAGCAGAACAGAGCAGCTGCAGGAAACACTGAGGCAGAAGGTGCAGAATGAAAAGAGCTGGCAGGAAAAGGTAATATTGGGATTTCAAGTCATCACCATGCTTATGTCTTTTCTGTAACTTCAGTCTGTTGTCCTGTTTCAGTTTCCTGATAGCTTCTGAACTACTGTGCTTTAGCATTCTTTATCCAAACGTAAAATTATTCTCCATGGAATATTACGGTATGTATTTTTATTAATTAGTTTTTAAATGTTATTCTGACACATGGCTCCATAGAACTCTCAGACCATCGTATGACAACTTGGAAGAAAATCATAAAAGCAAGGCTATCAAACTTGCACTACTCTTTGAATCCTCATAATCAAAGCCTGTAACTTCTCAAGATCCTGTAAGCTAAATGAGACTCATCTTCCTCCATCAAACGTGTCTTTATTTGTTTTCTGTTTAACTGAGATATTGTAATCTCTGGCTAGGTGTCAACTTCTGCATGTTTGAATCTGCATTTTTAGTGGATTTCTGAGAAAGTATAAATGTATCATGTGATAAATATAGCCTGGTTTGGTCCAAAACCCAAGATTTGAATGCTGATTTTCTGCATCCTCATAGACAATCCAAATAGAATTAAATTCATGGTACAGTGGATCCTTGCTTTATGTGAGGGATCTGTTCCAAACCCCCCCCCCTGTGCGGAAAGTGAATTCCGCGCATGCTCAAGCCCCATTTAGATGAATGGGGTGCACTCTCGTGTGCAGCGCAGTGTGCACACCATTCATCTTAATTGGGCTTCCCATCCACGTGACTTCAAGTCTGCGAATGGGAAGCACGCATATAGGGCAGGCTGACTGTATCTATTTCTGTTGATCCTGCCTTTACATTTGCAGTTCACATGACTCAAGAAACTTTCAATAATGGTCAGTTATCACACATTTTATTAGCTCTTTCAAACACTACTTTTTGTTGTTGTTGTTTTAACTTCAATATCTTCTGGGGGATATTTTGCTTTTCAATCCTTCTGTTCCCCCTCCCATGTTGTGATATTCTGCCTCATTAAGAAAGCCCAGCTGATAGTAAGAGCTGTTCAACAACGGATCACAGTCCCTCAGAGAGTGGTGGAATCTCCTTCTTTAGTGATTTTTAAACAGGCTGGATGGCCATGTGTTGGGAATGCTTTGATATCTCTTCTAACTCGGTTGTTCCCACTACATTTTAAACTGGATCTCAATCCAGTGTAAACCATGATGGTTCCTACTTAATTCGAATCCCTGAAGTGATTCGGAAAGGGGGGGCCATGGTTTTTACCCATTTAACCCACGTCAAAAAGACACTGGTAAAATAGGGTGTTTTTTGGGCTGAATCGATTTATTTGGAAATAAATCGATTCAGCCCAAGTGGGAACCAAGCAGAATCGAATCGGATTCAAATCTGCCTTGGTTCCCATTGGCAGCTGCTTTCCTGGCCATACCTCCATGCCCCATCCTCAGCCCTCCATCCTCCCGGCCTGCCTCTCTCTTTCTGCCCCGGAGTCTCCTTCGCCCCGGGTATGGCCAGGAAGGACGAGGTAGACATGGTGGGGAAGCCACAGCTGTCACTTCCTGCACCGATTCTTGAAACTGGCACAAACATAGTGAGAACCACGCTGTTTGCTGAACCGGTTTCAGGAATTGATGCAGGAAGCAAATCAAGAGGTAAGTGGGAATGATGATTTTGAGATGGCAGCATGGCAGGTTTGCAGAGATTACTGGGTCAGTATGTGCACTCCCTGAGGAATTATATAAAGAGGTGTCTCAAGACACTCATTCTTTATGGACCGAACCTGAAATGTCACACCCTTTACGAGTGCAAAAGAATGTAATTTCCATAGAAGTCAGTGGGGCTAACTTCTGAGTGAACATATTTTGGACTGTGCTTCATAAAACCTCAGAGAAATTGAAATAATTGACAAATAAGCATCTCTCTGCGTCTTTTCTTCTTCCTCACATTCTCTCTCTTTCTGCTGGGAAAGGTTGCCACTGCCCTCTCCTGTTTGGGTGTCCTGCCATCTGAAGCCCCTAACCTCTTCCATTTTATGAGAACCGATAACACAAAATGTATGAACTAGAGGCCAGAAAAGGAAATTTTTCTGAGAAGTAATGTTAATAGACATACTGATTTAATATAAAATAGTGTGATATTCCACCCTGTGATAAAGTTGCTGAAGCATTTGCAACTACAGGAATTATATAGCCTGGTTGGATTTGCCCTTTCTCAGGTAAAGCCTTGCCTTAAAAAGTCTGCTTTTTTACTTTCAGAACATAAAGAAGGAAAGACCAAAGTATTCTGTCCCTGTTACATACTACAGTGTTTTACAGTACCCATTGCCATTACTCACCATCAAGTTTAGAAAGTAATTATTAGATTACTTGGCATCCTGTTCTACATTACTTTTCTGTTCGTTGCTTTTTTGAGAGAGGAAAAGACAGAGAATGGCATGAACTTGAAAAATTCCTGTCCAAATGTCACAAAAATACCCTTAAAAAGTAACTTTCAGATGTAAGTAGTAGTTGTTAGTGGTTATTCCACTTAAATAACTTCACTGTTTCTTGCTTACAGCCTCATTACCTCAAAATTGCTTGTAACTCATTGTAACAGGTTGTTAGAACTACTCGTAAATAGTTGTAACTGTTTAAACAGATGGCTGCACTGGTCTGTTTTACCATAAAAAAGGCACAAAGGCATCCAGTAGCATTTAGTGAGTCTCAAGAGCTGCTACTGTAATCCTTTATGTCTTTTAAGAGTCGTAACTAGCTTCTAAGCTGTGAGCACTGGGCTACGTTTGGTGTGTTCACTTTCCACAAGGCCTACCTCTTTTACAAGAAACAAGAGGGGAACTCTATCAGACACTTGACAGAATTATTTTTTAAAACTTCTTTGAGCTATTCACAGATGCATCAGTTCCATTATTCATGAATTAGCTTCCAACTGAATTTTTTAACTGATTCCATTAAACCCTTTGTATTTCAGTGATGTGAATCTATCTGTGGTACATATGTGTATCATTCGTTGAAGCTGCATTTCTTTAAGAGACAAACATCAGATTATATGAATATCAGATTGATGTTCTCTAACTTTTTTTGCAGGTGCCTGGAATGAGGCATCTGCAGTCTTTACCTTACTTAAATGTCAGAATGCTTTATCGTTAAACCTAAAGATTTGAACACCTGGTTTTCAGATGTTCATACCTTTCTACAAAGAGTTTGGACAAAATATACAAACTCAACATGATTTTAGTTTTTTTATTAATAAATATCTAAATATTTATTAAATGTTAATTAATAAATATATCAAGCTTATTCTCTCACATACCGGATATAATTTTAGCATGAGGTCAATCTGTTTGCACAATCAGAATCTGTTGTGCAGCTTGGCATTTAAAATGGGCAATGAACTAATACAAATAAGAGACAGCAGTTACATATTTGCTAACAGCTATTAAAATGTGCTGAATGTCAAGTGTTCTGAAAATGCTCTCATCAGACCAAAGAGATGTTTCTGCCTTTTTCTTGGGTCACTGTGCCATTACATAGGCATAATGTGTTCTCTTTTTAAAAAGAAAAAAAAAACCCTTTTGATCCATGTTAAATGGAGAGGAAGTCTGTGTCAGCATTAAGTTGCTGAAAGTGGTATTTTGGTATTTAATGCATTGGGTTATAAAATGTTCTAGAAAGAATATAAATCAATTGTTGCTATGCAACTTGAATAAGATAATTGAGAAATATCTTTCAGGATGCTCATTATTGTGGTTATTAGTTACCCTGATTTCAGGTGTTGGTTAAAAGGGAAACGTTTTCGTCCTGTAGTCATTTCCAACTATGCCAATACTGGCAGCAACATTTATTTTAATCTTCTGTTGATCCTGTTTTGAGAATATTTAAAGCCGATTCCTGACCTGTATTCTCAGGACATAATAGACACTTGTCTATTATGGAGCAAAGATGTACATTTTTTACTTAGATGGATATGCTGCCCAGGTAAAAAGAAAAACACCACACCCCTAGAGGAAGCATCTATACAAATAGTTGTTGCTCAGACATTTTTACAGGCTAAAAAGTGTAATCTAGAAGCTTTATGCTTCTGACTCCTCTGCTAATGCCTTAAACAATTTATCATCATAGTTGACCACAGTCTGGTGGGGCTGCATAGGAAGATAAAGACAGTCATGCTGGCTGGATCGGGAAAAATACAAAATAAAAAAACATTATTCTGTTTCTATAGCGGTTAACCAAATGCCTGCAAGCCCACAAGCAGGAAAGAAGAACAATAGCACTGCAGCAGCTAAATGAGAAATATCCAGCTACATTACTGGTAACAATATATAGCCATCATGCCTAGCAGTCATTAAAACTTTTAGTGAACTTCTAACCATGTAGCTTTAGTGGATGGACACAGGCTATGAGAAAAGCAAACTTTCTGGATGAGACATTTAACCTAACAAAATGTGTACCGCAAGATGCTTCATCTGTTTGCTTGTGTATTTCTATATAGTCTTTACGGGCACATGCAGAAGATCCAGCATGGTGTAATGGTTCATTGAACTAGGATCCTGAGAGACTAGGCTTCAGATCCTTGTTTGGCCATGGAAACCCACTGGTTTGCCTTAGGACTGCTGTAAGTCAGAAATGACTTGAAAGCATGCAACAATAATAGATTCACTTTCAGTACAGCTATTTCACAAAATGTTGGCTAGTGTAGAATATCAGAGTAGCATTGCTGTGGCTTCCTTACTTTTTCAAGAACAGAGAGCTGTTTGTTATAATGTCTGAAAAAGATGTTTACATTTGTTAAAAATATTTATGAGATTATTATGAGAGCTTGTGAATGTGCCAAGGTGTGCACATTTCCAATTAGTTGAAATAAAAATATGGGCTACAGTAAAACTAGCAGTTAACCTTCCAAATATATGCCGTGTTAAACTTCTTAGATCAAAGTTTTCTGTAAATGTTTTGCAAATACAGGTTGAGTATCCTTTATCTGAAAATCCAAAATGCTCCAAAATTCAAAACCTTTTTCATGGGTGGCTGAGATAGTGACACCTTTGCATTCTAATGGTTGAGTGTGTGCAAACTTTTGTTTCATGTACAAAACAATTAAAAATATTGTTTGCAATTCAAGCTATGTGTATAAGATGTATTAGAAACACAAATGAATGGGTGCAAAGGTGTCACTATCTCAGCCACCCATGAATGTCATGTTTACCCTTTAGTTTCATCTCCAAGATATCTCATTATGTATATGCAAATATTCCAAAATCCGAAAACATCAAAAATCCGAAATGGTCTTTCACACAAGGCATACTCAACCTGTATTGTTTTGCACAGGCTCCCATTTACTTGAATAGTAAAGAACTTCCAGAGTTAAAATTGTGATTTAGATTCTGTTGGATTAGAGAGAGACCAGTGGTACGGTTGGATAATTTTAGATTGGATTTAATAGACTTGCTGGGTCAAATGTGTGTGCGCCTTTAGAGAAGTGATTCACAGCCAGTTAGAAAGTTGTACAAATATTCTTAGCTTTCAGCCCCCCAACCCCCCAACAATGCAAGGAACTTCCACAGTTGGGAACCACTGGTTTAGATAGTAATATATTTTATTTTACTTACTACAAATAGGGTAAACCATCCCTGCTGTACCTGAAGCACTTCAGCATATTCTGAGGAATTGTTCTGAACTTTTGCCCTAAAATCCTGTCATGACAGCATCACTGCTGGAGATTCTGAGCATATTTCTAATATCAATGTTATTTATACATATAGAAATGGAATCATATAGACATTTCCATGTTGCTGTTGTTGTTGTGTGCCTTCAAGTTGTTTCTCATTTGTAGGTGAACCTATAGCAGGAGGCAAATCCATCAACTGTGCATAAGTTTTCCAGAAAAAGTTCCTACACACTCCAGCGTCTCACCTTTGGTTATTACAGTATATCTCCACTCCATCAAGGAACTTTTATGAATTCACTGAATCCTCTCAACCAACACCCTACCATGAGGGATGTAAAAAAAAAAACCTCACAAATTTATTTGCCACTCAAAAGGGGTATCTTAACACTTCTTATCAAAAACATTGTCAACAGCCATAAAAAAGACTACTGCTTTCCTACTTTTTATTTGTTGTTCGTGTGTATGTGTTTATCTGCTAAGAAAAAAATCTGCACCAAACACAGTAGTTTTTTGTACTGAGTGCATGGAATTTTTGCAGAAATGTTCCAAGATGTGAAAAATTCAAAACTCTCAATGTTTTCTTAACAGGAAGAAAAGGTGGGAAGTATTTTATTCTTATGTTTTAAGATTGAACTAAATGAAGCTTTACATTTTTCCTTTCCACAAGACATAGGAATGGTAAACAATTTGGATAGCCTTGACAAATGACTGTACAAAATATGGTGAAGGAAATTACCAATGGCTCCACCCTTGCTTTAAAGAACATGTGCCTATGTACTCAGTAACACAAGCCCCATTCTCACTGGTGCATTTGTCCTGGGTAGATCCGGGTTGGATTCAGTAAGCCAGTACCGAATCTCTTTGGAAAAAAGTTCCCACTACTTTGCCCCGATCGAAGTTCCCCTGGTGCAGTTTACCCCGCCGATGTTCACATTTGCAGAAGTAACGCTTCAAGATGGAGCCTCCTTGTTGTCAGTCAAATTTACTTCCATCAATGGTGATGTGTAATACAGCCATTCGCCAACAGCATGGGGGCTTCCCCCTTCCATTTTTTAAAAAACCTAGCAGCAACGTTCACATATCCTGTCAACCTGCCATTTCTTTGAGGGTGCACAGGATTGGGGAGCCCCTGGGGAAGGAGGAGGAGGGGGGAGGAAGGAACAGGCTGCAGAGGAGGACCAAGACGATGGCAAAGGGGGGAAGGGCACCGGCCATGGCTGCTGCTGCTGCATGGTCCCTTCTCAGCTGCCCCTTTGCCCAGGAGAAAGAGCAGCAGCAGGAGGGCACGGGCTCCCTGTGCTCTTACTTCCCTCCTTCCTTCCCTCAGAGGCAGATGGCTCTAGACAGCTGGTGTCCGGCTGGTGTCTGAGGCAGCTGCCCGGGCGGCTGCAGTTGAGAAGAATCCCCCTTTGCTTCGCTTCGCGACAGTTTTATTCCCCATCCATTTCTTTAATGATGAGTCCCTCCCCCGGAGCCTCCCTTTTGGCTTCTGCGGACATATTGTGGAAGGAAGGAAGGAAAGAAGGGGCTTGTGTTAAAATGCAGGGGGCGAAGGAGGCATTGAGTCAAACAGAAGCCCAGTCCAGAGTGGAACCTCTCCTGCTGGGGAAAGCCTCCCATTAGTTTAAATGGAGACCGGGGGGGGGTGTGTGTCATGGCTTCTTCTTTACTGATGCCAGGAGAGAGATGCAATAGAAACACCCCGTTGAGCAATCCACTGGTCTGGAAGCATTCTCATAATCTGTCAAACTGACCAAAAAAAAAAAAAAAGGCCGCTTGCAAAGTGACCGGTGTGAGAGGGGAGGCATGTTCTGCCCACTGCCCACTCTCTGACCTTTAGCCCTCCCCCTGAACTTGACCTGATCATGACTGGCACCCAGGAAGAACTGGGTTTTCCAAAAAGAAACTGGAAAAACCCCGCTTTTGGAAAACCCACGCTGAGGGGGATTTGCCTTGGATCAGATGTGGAAAACTCCGATCTAGGTGTGCAAAAAACGGCACCAGTGGGAACTATCCACTTTTAATCCGGTTTGGAAATTGGGGTACATGGTGGTGTGAATGACCCCACAGAAATGTTTTTCATTGACATATAATTAGCATGATACACATTCTGTTTGTATATGCTTTGTATATTACTTATTCTGTTTGTGTGGCTGCATGTGTGTTCAAGTTGCATCTATTGACTAACCTGAGCCCTAATGCCAAATTAAGTTTTTTCAGGATTATATTTTGTATATCTACTAAGAACATTGTATACATTGGGTACTGTGTTATGTTGATATTTAATTTGTTAATTATTGTTTTGATTTGAACCTGTGTTGAGGGACTGGGAAAGCAATTATTTATGAACTTCATTGATTTGTAATGCTTTTATATTTTCATTTGATTGCTATTGTATCTATATTTTTTATTGATTTTGGCCTGTTACAGACTACCAAAATAAAGCTGCTTTGGGTCTCTTTGGAGGTATGCTGTTTAAATGATGCATGGGTCCTAAGAGTCCAGATGGGTTGCGCCAAAGCCACACTTCATTCCTAAGCACTGGAGTGCCAGCTTTGGTGCAGCTTCCAGGATTCTTAGGATGATGCATCATTTAAACAGCATACCTCCAAAGAGACCCGAAGCAGCTTTTTTGGCAGTTGTAACAGGCCTTTGTTTTGTTTAAGTATTGGTCAGGGGATTGGAAAGGAATTATTTGTATCTTATTGTATTTTTTTTACTGCTGTTAGCTGCCCAGATTCCCCATGTTTGGGCAGGATACAAATAAATCTATATTATTATTATTATTGTTATTATTATTATAAATACTTATGCACATCTACATCTTTTGCTTTGTAGTTTGAAGCTGAAAGAGCAAAAGAACAAGCCCATCACAAAGACGAGATTCTGAGACTAACAGAAGAGGCCAAAATGGAGCTTGACATTGAGAAACAAAAACATCAGGAAGTAATTGCAAAATATCAGAAAGATCAGAATGAGCTGCTGCATACCAAGGTTTTAACACTTGAAAATAAACTGAGATTTAAAAAAAAACACACACACACATGAAACAGCCATTCACTTAACTGCATCACTAAGGTCATATTATACAATGAGTATGTTAGCAAAGTTTCCCAAACTGCTTTCAGATTTTGATAATTTAGAAGTGACACTAATAAACGATCCCAGGATCAACCATTCTTGTTGATATGGTCAGACTGATAAGGACTGATAGTCAAAAGATGTTTTAATCACAAAATGTTGTGCAAAATGTATGTGTTCATACAATCAAGACTTAATTTCTCTACAAAACTGAGGAATTCTAAGAAATTCAAGTACACATCTTTACTATTGTCCTGGGTTGTTTATAGATCATTGTTCTTCTCTGTCACAGAGAACTCCGATTCAGTGTCAACCACCCTGCTGTTACACACATGTACCCCCATCATAGAAAAAATAATGAGTCAATTTGACTTTTGACTTTTGTCATAAACAAGTTAACAATTTAGAGTCTGTAGTGATTTTTGGATAATAATACCTCATGTAATAGTGAGGAATAGTTTTGAGATAGTCCTGGGATCATTCCTCATGTAATTTAATATTACAGTCTGCCCTTCCTGTACACATTGGATCCATTCTGGACCCCCGCATAAGGGGAAAACTGTGTGTACGCCATGTTCGCACGCACCATTCATTAAATTGTACCGCAGCTTCAGAATAAGCTGAAAACTGTGTAAGGAAAGACCACGCCATTTAAGGGAGACCTGCAACTGAATTTTTCAGGTAATTCAATCTCCATATGCTTGATGTAAATTCTTATCTTAACAGTCTCTGTGGAGTCCCATGGTTCTGTGCCTACACAGAGTTCCATCTGGGAAACATTTAAAGTGAGTTTAGGCTTTTAATAGGTGTCTCAACCTCATCTTTCATGCACCCACCCAAATGACTATTGCAGGAAAAGGTAACCAAAATAAACAAATGTATCAGGTAAAGGTGTTAAAAATGAGAATTTTAAAAGATGATGTTAGTCACAGGCCTGTATTTCGTCAAGATATTGTTCTGTTGATTTGTGTTGAGATGGTGTGGAGAGATATCTATGTAGGCTGGTCCCTCCTCCTTCTGGCCACTGGGAACAAAGCATTCTAGAGTTCCAGGAAATCAAATTTGAATTTCAGCATGACATAGTGGTTTGAGTGTTGGACTACAACTCAAAAGACCAGGGTTCGATTCCCAGCTTGGCCATGAAATCTACTGGTTGACCTCGGGCAAGTCACATGGTCTCAGCCTTCAAGGTGCACAACCACATGAATTCCATGATTCTGTGAAATCATGATGGGGGAAGGCTGCTGTATACCATTGAGAGTTTTGCTTGATGATTTCTGCATAACAGGCCTCTATGAAAAAGTCGGCTAGTTTTTGATACTAAAATAGTATCTGAGTCCTAGATAATATTTTTTTTCCTGCTACTGTAATCTATTATAGTCTCTGTTAATAATATTAATTGTTGTTCTTTAATATTTTAATGAGTTGTTTTTATTTGTATTGTAAGCCCTCCTTAGAAGTTTTTATCTTGAAAGCTGGGATGTGAATGAATAAAATAAATAAATATAAAAATAAATATTCCCTATTCAGCCGATTTATTTCCTCCCTGATCTTGCATATTTTGCTCACTCTCACCATATATCACAAAACTGTTTATGTACATCATGTTTTAATAAATATGAACAAAGTAATGTGAACAGTATATATTTTTATGTAAGGAGTTCACATTTTTCCACTTCTTTCAAAATCTTAAGCACGTTTTAAATCTGTTTGACTAGGGATCTGCAAACAAATGAATGTAAGATTTGTTTTTCAGATACCTCTGTTGATATCCAGTGCTACATATAACCTGAAGATGGAAATTGATGCACTTGAAAAGAAGCTCCATGAATCCCAGGGCATGCTTACAGAGAAAAACCAAAATAGAGAAAAAAAATGGCAAACCCTTAAAAACCGAGTTATGGCGCTTGAACTCCAGCTGCAAGAAGAACAAAGCACTCATCATTCAGTGATAGAAGACATGAAAGAAGAAATAAAAAAGAAATCTTATGAGCTGGAAAAACTGACTCGGGAGCAAACACAGTTGATTCAGAATATGAATGAAGTTCAAGAGGAGGTATGAATTCGAGCTAAGGTTTAGATGTGATTTCTTATTTGCTTTTTGAAGCCCTTTTTGAACATAGGCTTGAAACAAAACAAACTGTTAGACAAGAAACAATATAAACTACATACCTTCTTCCTCGTTCTCATGAACTTTAATCCAAAATGTTGTGGTTTTTAAACCACATGTTTCCCATTATTTCTGAACAGTAAAAGGATGGTTTGAGTGATCCTACAAAGAAGGATTTTGAAATCAAAGTAAAACTATGGTTTGATGCACTACTGGGAGTGTCATAAACTGTGGGAACTTTTGTTTGTAGGGAGTGTGCTGTGAAAAATTGTGAAATACTGAATTAAGGTGGAAGGGAAAGCATGAGGGAAGTACCTAGGTAGACCATTCCCAGTCAAGCAAACCATGGTTTTTTTAAACTAAGACCATTAAGCCTGAAATTACCTTTATGTTCAGTTATGATCAAGACAGCACATATGGATCCCCACTCCTAACCTCATTCGACTGTTTGCATATAGTGAGATGTGCAGCATTGTCACAAGTTGAGTTCTTTCTGCATTATTTGGAATCCTATCCCCTGGGTTCCTGAGCATAGAAAGGGAGATTGTACACACCATATGTGCTATGCAGACAAATGAATATGTAGAAGGCAAAAGTGGTAACAGTTTGTGTAATAATGCTTTCCTCAATGTGATCAATATAATATAAAAATATTCCCACATTGTTCAGCACTGTAAGCATTCACAGCTAATGGCCTGAATACATTGTGACAAGAGATTCAAAATATATATGATATCAGGATATAAAAAATATGAGAGATGCATCTTTGGCTGCATCTGCACTGGAGAAATAATCCAGTTTCACACCACATTAATTGCCATGGCTCAATGCATAGCACTGAGCCATAGGAGATAAAGTAATGTGAAAATTGATTATTTTTGCAGTGTAGATGCAGCCTTTTTGTGTCACTTCAGGTGTGCTAACTTTCAGATGTCCGTGTTGTTATCTGATGTGGCTGCCGTTGAGCAACAAACCATACTTCATCTGGGTGCAAAAGACATAAAATAAAACAATTTTGGGCCTAGACACTTGTACCAGAACTTAGAGCAAGTGATAGTCCTACAATACAATAATCCATTCCTGCCAATTTTACACTTTCGTCATTTTAGCAGTATAGGTTAGGGAAGGATGAGAAATAATTTTGCTGCTGCTTTTGTTGAATAGTTGGGAACTATAAAGAAATGGTTGAACCAACTGCAGATCTAAACGTTGGGATCTGCTAAGATCTATCATCTATCCATCGTTGCCCTCGAGCATATCAAGTTTGTAGGGAATTTATTCAAAGCATTTGTTTGAAAGAAAACCCATGAAAAGGTGGATCCATTTACTTCTGGCACATTTTCAAAATTATGCATTCAGAAAAGCAATGTATTATTATTATTATTATTATTATTATTATTATTATTATTATGCGGCAGAATTGAGTCTAAACTGGCCCCACCATAATGGTATCTTTTGTAGTACTGATAGTAATAAGTATTGCAGATTGACCAGGATAGTTTTACCTTGCATATAAACTTTAGCAGATGCACTGTATTTCCTTTTTTCCTTTTCTACAATAAAGAGAACAATTCAGTTTGAAGACTCAAGGGAGACTCCTATAGCCATAGACAAAGTGACCCAGACATGATCAAAATGCCTTATGAAATGCATTAGCCAAGTTCAGTCAGCCAGGGGTGGAGACCTTGAATCTTGCAAAATGTAGCAGGAATAATAGTTCATAGGCCATAACAATAAAGAAAAATACTTCAAAAATGAATAAAACCCACACACCAAACTGTAGATGAGAATCTCATGTCAGATGTCAGTAATGATCAAAATACACTAGACATATGTATAAACTGTCTTCTTAATAAGTCTAATTATCTAAAGTACATATAATCTTGTTCTTCCATTTTTAAAACATCCTAATTGTTAACAATAAAATAATTTAAATTAAACTAATCTCTTGGAGCACGTAAAATAAACACCAATTATTATAATTTAGAATTATTTTAAAAGTTCTTTATGAAGCTTATTGAAAGCTATTGAAGGCGGGGTACAGACCGCCAGAAAGAGGTGCCAGGGAAGCGCCTCTCTTTGCTCCGCAGCAGTGCCGCAGCAACCAAACTGTGCGACGCTGCTGCACAGCAACAAAGGAACATTAAAAGCAGCTCCTTTTTGCAGCGCAGTTGCGCCACTGCAAAGCTACAAAGACATCCCTATGGCATCACAGCTGCGCAGCACTGTTTGGACACTGCGCAGCTGCGACTTCATAGCTGTGCATCCCATGTGGGTGGCGCTGCACAACTGCAACGCCCTCATCACGTTCTAGGGTTGCCGGGCATGTGCACGTAATTTGAAGTGAGTAATTTTGCTCCCCATTCCCATTGCCCTTCCAGAACCTTTTTTTAAAGCAGCTGTCAATCAAGTGCCTAAACCAGGGGTAGGCAACCTTTTTGAGCCGGGGGCCGGGTTGCTGTCCCTCAGACAACTGGGGGACCGAAGCCAATAAATAAATAAATAAATAAATAAATAAATAAAATAATATAGGACAACATTTTCAAATGTAGGACACGTTTTTTAAAAATGGGGGACATGCGAAAAAAATTTGATTTTTAAAAAATCTTAATATAAATGAATGTTTCTTAGGCGTGATCAAAATGGAGGACATTTGGGCCTCAGAAGCTGGCTGATATCAATATCACCATCATCATCATCATCACTATCATTGTTAAAGCAGACCTTTTAGCATTAAAAGCACTGAAAATACACAGAAATGCACTTTAGAAAGTCACGCTGTCTCACCTTCAGAAAGAGTGAGTGCATGTCTCAGAAACTGACTAATATCATCATCATCATCATCATCACCACCACCACCACCACCATTATCATTGTTAAAACAGAGCAGACCTGTATAAATGGAAGGGAAATTCTCCTCCTCCTCCTACTCCTTCCTTCCTTCCTCCCTCCTCCTCCTCCTTCTTCCTCCTTCCTCCTCCTTCCTTCCTTCCTTCCTCCTTCCTCCTCCCTCTCTTCCTTCCTTCCTTCCTTCCTCCCTCCTCTTCTTCCTCCTCTTCCCCCGCCTCCTTCCTTCCCTCCTCACGGCTGTTTGGCAACCGCGGGAAGGGAAGGATGGGAAGGAGGAGGATGACCCCCACCCTCCCTCCCTTCCCTGCCTGCAGCTGCCTGGCAGCCGTGGGAAGGGAAGAATGGGAAGGAGGAGGACGACCCCCGCCCTCCCTCCTTTCCCTGCCCGCGGCTGCCTGGCAGCTGCGGGAAGGGAAGGATGGGAAGGAGGAGGATGACCCTCGCCCTCCCTCCCTTCCCTGCCTGCAGCTGCCAGGCAGCTGCGGGAAGGGAAGGATGGGAAGGAGGAGGAGGACCCCCGCCCCCTTCCTGCCCTGCCCTGCCCGGAGGGGAACAGGTGGGGCTCCTTGGCCCTGCCTGTCTGCCGGCTGAGGGCCGCTCGCACGAGAGGCCCAGTCCTGCCGCCGATTGCCACCGGCACGGGGCTTTGGCCTCTTGCACGAGCGGCCTTTGGCCCCATGCTGGTGGCAATCAGTGGCAGGACTGGGCACGGGCCGGTCCCAAGGCCTCGCAGGGCCGGATCCGGCCCATGGGCCGGGGGTTGCCAACCCCTGGCCTAAATGCTTGACATCACAGCCAATCATTCACTTAGGTGCTTCCCCCCTCCAGGAAAGGGAAAAGGGAGCCTCTATTCACCCCAAATCTATTTTCTGGAAGGGAGAAGGAGCCTCTATTCCCCCCAAATCCCTTTGCCTCCTCCATTGCCCCCTGGGCTGTCTGGGGGGCAATCAAGCAGGCATGTACTACAAAGCTGATCTGCTGCTCAGGCACTCAGGCAGAGGCAAAAAAAGAAAAAAAGAAAAGTTTAAAATGGTGTTCAATGGCTCTCCTCACACGTCGGTCTATGAATGTGGAGCAGGGGGGAGGTTGCAGGGGGCATAATGTGTTTAGTGAATTTGGAGCTCAATGTAGCGCGATCGCCTTACCCTGCTTCCCACTCCACTGGGGGGAAGGCTATGCGAACGGGAGAAAATGGCGCCGATAATGCAGGAAAGAGAACGAGCGGGTGACACCCCCAGGCCAGCCCCTTGAGCACTGCTCCTCCCATCCCCAAGTTCCCAAATCAGACACCCTTGTCGTTCCCATTCGTATGCTGTGAATAAGAATCGGGAGGTACAGGAAAACTCGCTGAAAATGCGCTGTTAAATTAAACTGGTTTATCAACCACTGATTCGGGTTTTTTCAGGATAATTCAGTCACATGGGAGTCAGATTCGAATTCCAATGGGAACAATATCAGAGTGATGCAGATCAAATGTGTGCTCAAATGGGAACAATGCACCCATGATTTGCATCCTGATCCGCATTATAAGCCAGTGGGAATGGGGCCTAACTTTCCTGGTGGTGGGATATTGTGCTCCTGTGAGGCAAGAGATTATGCTGATAGGAGTAGTGCTGCTGGTAGAGTCTCCCATGTCAGAGAGGTTTTTGCTTGAGCCAGATTAAACATGCCAAATGGCTGCTGGGCAGCAGCAGTAGTGCGGGGTGACATTGGTGGAGGATCTCTCAGAAGCAATGACATTGGCACCATAGCTGAAGAAAGAGAAAAAAGGATGGCAGATTCATTTAAAAGAAAAACCATTTGAAGATGAACCCACAATTTTGGAAAGTAAAATGGAAGCTTCACTTTGAGCATTTGGGAGAAATTAACAAACAGATGGCATACCAGTAGAAATATTTTAAGCTACAGAGACATAATCCACTTGCATTCTAACTAAACACTGTCAATAAATATGGAAAACAAAAGAATGGACCACAGATTGGAAATGTCCAAATAATAATAATAATAATAATAATAATAGTAATAATAATATATTCTAGTTCCCAAGAAAAGGGGCACCAGAGATTGCAGCAACCTCCAGACCAATCCATTAATCTCCCAGGCAAGCAAAGTGATGCTTAAAGTTCTACAACAAAGACTTTTACCATATATCGAGTGAGAAATGCCAGATGTCAAAGCTGGATTCAGAAAAAGAAGAGGCAATAGGAATCAGACTGCAAACATATGTTGGATAATGGAGCTGATTTAGCTGAAAATCAGCCTGTGCTTCATAGATTATAGTGAAACCTTTGTGTAGATCTTGAAATACTATAGATCTTTCTTAAAGAAGTGGGTGTAACACAACATTTAATTGTCCAAATGCATGACCAGTACTCAGGACAAGAGGCCACTGTCAGGGCAGGATATGGAGAGACAGAATGGTTTCCAGTTGGCAAGGGGGCAGGCAAGGCTGCCTTTTATCACTCGATCTGTTTAACTTGTATGCTGAATGTATAATACAGTATGTAAAGATCAGACTCAGAGAAAGGATGTGTCAAAATTGGGGGAAGAACATCAACAATTTAAGGTATGTAGAAGACACTATACTGCTAAAAGAAAATAGTAAAAAAATGGAACAGTTATTGAAGAAATTCTATGAAGAAAGTGCAAAGGTGGGTTTACAGCTGAAGATTTAGAAAAGGCACATCAAGAAAAGTTGGAAGACAGCACAGCTCTGTCACGTACTGTATCTGCACAAGATTTTGAGTCCAAATGATAATGTTAAAATAAAGGTGGAAGGAGTTGACCATGGCTTAGCAGTACACTTCTCAAAAGTCATGGTGGCAGAGTGGTTCTGAACATAGCCCTCTAAAGGGAGGTAGGCAAGTTGATGCTGCATTTTGAGCATATAAATGATCAAATTTACTACATCTCGAACTAACATCTTATCTTTATCTTCCATTAGTACAGAGGCATTATTGTGCCACATCATCAGTTTTCATGCCTTTTTGGCTACATTATTCAAGTGCAGAGACCAAAGTGGATTTTAAAGCTAGAATCCATTACCATGATCCACTTATGCACTTCCTCTAAATCACACTGTTTCTGACAAAACTGCATTGCTTCCTCCTTCTACAGTCCCTCATGGCCTCCAAAATCTACTCCAGTGGGCTGAAAATCTTTTTGGAACAAGTTTTTGGCACAATGAAGGTCTGCAGGAGACCGGGGGAGAAGAACTACATCTTTGGTTCTCCGCTCCAATGTGTTTGTCTCTGAGATCGTGCTATATAGTCTTGCTGAATGAGCCATGTGAATTAATTTCTATAATGAGAGAGCCATTGTGGCTGGGGATGATCAGGCATCTAGACCAACATCATTGAGGATAATAGAACCATGGTGGCACAGTGGTTAAATGCCAGTACTGCAGCCACAAGATTGTGAGTTTGATCCCAGGAAGGGCTCCAAGGTCAACTTGGCCTTCCATCCCTTCGTAGGTTGGTAAAATGAGTATCCAGCTTGTTGGGGGCAGTTGGCTTACACATTGTAAACTCCTTACGGCATTTTAGTTCACTGATAAGCAGTACAGAAATGTACTTGCTATTGTTATTGCTGTTCCCATTTGGAGAGGCTGAAACAAGAGCCTGATCTGTTTTATGGCCAGTTCCAAATTGTTTTGTATTTTTTATTGATTGTATAGTATTTTATTTTCTATCATTGAAAGTTAGTCAACTCTTGGTTGTTAAAATTACCACGCTACACTCTTACAGTGCTGCTATTCCACTTTTACTGCTCTGGCTGCCTCCTGTTGTATTCTGGAATTTGCAGTTTAGGGAAAGGCATTTAGAATTCTCTACCAGAGACCTCTTAGACCTCACTTAACTACAAACTCCAGAATGCTACAGGAGAAAGCCAGAGCAGTAAAAAGTGGAAGTGTAGTGTAGTGCAGTGATACACTGTTTTTAGCCTATACATCTTCAGTTGCCTTCTTTGCTCTTGAAACTTGTTTAAAATGACTGAAATTGTAGTTATTTCAGTTTTTCCCTAATGAGGCCTCCTTTCTGATTTGGCAGCAATCAGACCATTCTTAGAATGACCATTTCCCTCATTTAGAGCCTTCTCTACCTCCTTGGCTGTGTTAGTGGTGGTGGTTCCCACATGTTCTTCCTCCTCCCTCTCCATCTTCTCTTCTCCGCCATCAGACTTAGACTATTTTAATTTGGATTTAATGGTCTAGCTGCATATAGGAGACAGGTTCTGGATTGAATGGACTTTCATGGGAGGCAGCTGTCTTTGGATATGTCTTTGTACTCATTCTGCTGCATTGGCCTTTGAACATCTGCCCCAAAGTCTTGCCCTGAGTGCCTCTCTGCTTTTCATAGCCAATAATTATTGATGCAACAAAGGGAGATCATTTAATTATCTATTTTTAGTTTAGTTTATTTCCAATTTGACCTGTTCCAAGGGCTTGAGGCAAATAATTTACAGACATTTCTTGAAATTGTAATTTTTCAGGGAGGGGGGAATCAGTCCTGGTAAGAGCTTCTGCTGTCAGTGAATTAAACAGAACTGTTGTGCACTTCTTGGAAAAGGCAGACAGTTCTCATTTATTTCAGTAGAGTTTATACTAGAATGTATTTCTGCTGTGCATTATGATTTAAGAAAATGGATATAGACTCCTTTTATTATCTGAAATGTAACACGAATATCTGGTATTACTGTGAACGTTTTTCTCTGTCATTATAAACCATTTTTGTTTTCATTTAACCTCACTTCATTTCCATTCAGGAAAATGATTGACCGGGAAGCAGGCAACTTTGGGGAGACATTACAGAGAGGCATTTATAAAATTATGAATGGCGTGCAGACGTCAATACAACATCCTCAGATGTATTGATTTCAATCCCCACCACCCCTTTTATTTTGCCTGGGAATGATGAAGGGTATAGTCCCACAGCTTTGGAGATGGCAGCTTGGAAAGAGAGAACAACACTAGCTCCTCTGTGATACTGATTTGCAATAGGTTTAGAGCAGAACATTTATCTTCCTGCAGTGCTTAGTATCTTATGGAAGTCAGCTTTGTAGATGAGATTCAAAAGCAGTTCATACTGTGGGTGTTGGACTCCCTCTCTGAAGAAAATAATAGTTTTAGATCCCCCCCCCCCCGGGCATCTGGCAAGTACCACTGTGTGTCCTGGCTGCAGATGAGTTTTCACCACACACAAGACATGAGAGAACAGCAGGTGATATTTGATCAACAAAGATATACAGTATTCTTTATCCGTGGGATGGTTGCAATCATTTCAGCATGTTGCCTATGCACACTGTTCCCTGAGTACTAGCCATTTTGAGAAGTCAAGAAAGCACCCAACAATTGTACCTTCTTGCTGTCTTGACAGTGTCTTATGAAATATGTGTTTCTTTTTTTGCTTGCAGAATGCTCTCCTCCAGGACACAGTGCGCAGGGAGTGTGAGGAACGCTATGAGCTCACTGAAGCTTTGGCTCAAGCCAAAGAACAAGTCGTTGAATTAAAGAAACTTGGTGGAAACTTCCCGTTGTCACAGTGTTCTCTCAGTCAGGACAGTCTAGCCTCCTACACCCCATTGGTCAGCAATCATGGGCAAAAAAGCCCCAAATGTGGGAAAGGAGTAAGACTTTCAGGACTCTGTGAGGTTTCGAGAGCCACTAATGTGCCAACCTGCAGTGCTAGATACAATAGCAGCAGGCACACGACAACTCTGCCTGTACTGCAACCTTCAGGAAGAACCTGTTCTTCTCTAGATGAATCCAGGAGGAGGAGGATCACGGCGGTTATAAAAAGACAGTTGAGCGAACTTTGATGGGTTATGGACAACCTGTCTTATCAAGAACAGCCACCAAAAACCACTGCACAAGTTATTCATCCATCTCAGTGTGGGACTTTGGGGACAATATTACTTGATCTTACTTTCTGACAATACAGTAGATGTTTTTATTAAGCTTAAATGTCATTTTTTAAAAAAAAGCAGACATTTAAGATGCAGTCATGAATCAGCTTATTTTTAGGTCTCCAAACTGTGTCTGGGCCTCCCAGCTGGACCACATCTGACTGTGGATACAGGTTCGTATGATGCAACATCCCTCCATACAAAATATTCCCTACATATAGCAAAATAGACGGCAAGGGAAATATCCTAATCTCGTCTGGTCCCAGCACGCAGAAAACTGTCAAGGGAAAGGGTAGGCTAAGACTAAGACATCTGAACCCCCTACCTATAAACTGAAATGGTATAGATATACAATCTCAGTAAGAACTAGGTCTTATATGCAGTTATGTGGGATACAGTAGACTAAGCAAGGTACTATAGTCAACACAGCATTCTACCATAGTATTTTCCAGCCTCTATTGTTATTTCTAAAAATAAAAACTGCAGAATTGTTCTCATTGATCTCTGTGACTTATTCCTAGCTTTTTAAGTACATAATGTTTTGGTAATAAATTGAGTTTACACACTAATCCAGAGGCCAGTTGAGAAGAGTCAGAATGTGGTGGAAGTGCCACCCTATAGTAAATTTCTTTGCAGGGTGTTATGTGTGTCCAAGATCCTACACCTTTACCCTAGTAAAATCAGGGGAGGTGCTATGGATGTAGCTTTAAGAATTTCCCATGAGAAGAAGACAGTGTAGAGGTTTCAGTGGGAAGAAAAGTCTAGAGAGGCAGGAAAAAATGGCCACATTCCACATATATGCCAATAAGGAATGCAGTGGCACATAAAGGAAGATAAGCAACTATTTTCTAAAAATCAAGCAAATGGCTTGTGGGACAAAAGAAACTAGCAGCCCTTTTAGAAGCATGATATTATATGAAAGTAAAATTACCCGAATTTGTGTGATGCAGTAACGGATGAAACAGTCTACAGTTGTACAAAAGTGGTGAAGCTGAGGCCCTTTTCCTATGGACTAATTGTTCTCTTCTACAGAAATCCCACTAAAAACTTCTTCCCTGTGGTTGCATTCCAGGTGGGAATGCAGTATTTAAAAATAAATTTTAAAAAAACCATTAAGTGCAACTGGGATTATTGTATTCAGATCTGGGGGAGCCTCTGGGATTAGAGGAAGCAGCCACTCTGCATGTTATTTTGAAGGACTGGCTGTTTGAAATTTGCATGTTCTTAATAATTCAGTGTCTATATACTCTAACAGTCCACTTGCATGTACATGTTGGCATTTGTAGCAGCACTGAATAGTTGCAGGATGTGTGTGGAATCTCCATTCTAGTCTAGCACAAGGAAGGAGAACATGTGGCTCTCCAGAAGCTGTTGGACTGAAACTCCCATCAGCCCTAGCTAGCATAATCAGTGGCTAGGAATGATGGAAACTGCAGTCCAACAAACTTTGAAGATCAATGACATCTTCACTGCTATCTTCATTCTCCTAGGCTGGCAGTTCATTGGGAGTGATGAAATCCTTCACAGGCCTAAATAACTCCAGTGCCTAAATAGCTCAGTCACTGCCCAGATAGGACCTACCAGAGGGCCCATCCTTCATTCCACTTTCAAAATTCCCTGAATTATGAAGCATCTTGTTTAGCCATTACTCTGCTGGTGTTACCCATGCTGCTCGATATAAATTTTGGAATCAATGATAACCCTTAATGACCCCTGGATGAACTCTAGCAGCCTGTCCGCCATTACTGGCAAAGCGAGAGGACATGTACACCTCCCCTAAGGGAGCACCCATATTAACATCTCAGAGGGTCCGGGATTATCTCAAGGCTGGGAAGAGTAAAAGGATTGCCTTCCCTGAAGCTATCAACCTCCTCCTCGAACCTATTGTCCGAGTGGCATAAGCCCTTTATGCTATCTAAAGCAGACATCCGGGTGAAAAGAAAATCTTTAGAACACCTTTGTTTCGGCCAAGCCAGCCTCTTTGCCTCAGGCCAGATTTGGCCTATAAAAAGTCCCCATTTTGGCTGCTCAGCGCGCCATCCCAAAGGTCTACTTACTCCATGTCAGTCAGACCTGGTAGCCGGCATTTCTGCTCAAACCCAGGTTGCAGAGCAGACTTGTCCCAGTATCCCACATCCCATTCGCTTCCCGGAGGAAGTCTACATCTTGGTGAGTATACCCTTAGCAAAGCCTAAAACATCTTTTCCATATTTCCAACCTATGCTTTTCCTGAGCCTTGTATGTGTGTGTGTATGCTAGTGAATCGTATGTGTTTTCCCCCATTATAAATAAATTGGTTATTAATTCTAGAAGTCTGTCTCAGCTCTATTTATTGGGATCCCCCGGTCTACTCCGTATACACATCGGGAGACGATTCTGCAAGGGCCGTCGTAGCAGGCCCTCCTCTTGCAATATTTGAGCTAACAATAATAATAAAATTCCCCTATGGACCCTTGGCTACACTGGTGTTCATGGTTTCTTTCACCAACTGCAAACACTTGCAAACTTTGGCAAAGTTGGGTGCACAACTTGTTTCCAAGCAGAAAAATACACTGAAAGGATCATGGTTTTGTTCTGGAATGTATTCCTTTAATGGAAACACATTATAAAAAACCAATAATACATGATATCTTTTAAGGGCTTTGCTGGGCTCTATATGATATGGCTACATCTTACTAACAAGAAAGTGTGTGTTCTCCAGCTGGAATGAATCAGGAATGACTCTACTATTGGAAGAGTGCAGCAGGCAAAAAGTTGGAATTAAGGTTAATGTATTAGTGAATGAGAAAAACACTTATCAGGCCCTAAATCAAATTACTAATCCTGACAAGGATTGACAGATTGAATCAATAGGATTTCTGTAAGTGTTGACAATTCAGCAATTGATTGAATGGATATATTCTAGCTGAGACTAGCAATTTAACTGAGGTTAATGTCTGGATGACACCAAAACATGATAAGATGTTTTACTCCTACTTTCACATTTCTGTGTAGTTATTCTTCCACTGGAGCCAGCAGGAATAAAAGGTTAGCTTTTATTGTTCTGCAATGTTTTTAATCAAACCCACAGAGTGGATTTAAGTAATCAGAATGCAGGGCAAGAAGCCATGTGAGTATTCAAGTATACCTCAGTTAATGAAGCAGATATGTTCCTGAGCATGACTTCTTTAACATAAAATTTGGTACCAGATACAGAAATAACATAGAAAGAATAGGGATAGATTTCTATACCACAGTTCGGTATCTTCCAACAAAGGTAGACTAAGCCTTGAATAAGGGCTTCTTGCAAAACACATACAGGGATGATATGTTCTTTACCCACGCTAACCATAGGGTTCCCACTTTGGTAGCCAAACGTACAGATATGTGTTTTGAATATGATGGGGGTGGCTGGTGACATAGGTTTATCTACTCTCCCTTTTTTCTGTTTTGTTTATCCATGCTTAGGGATTCTGGAGGCAGCTGCTGTTTCCCTTGCATTTTGTAGATAGACCCACACAGCTACAATGGGATGCAGAGAGTAGAATCCTGGTCTTTCCTGCATCAATACCAATAGCAATTGCAATAGCAAGTACATTTCTATACCATTTATCAATGAACTAGCACACCCTAAGCGGTTGACAATGTGTAAGCTAATTGTCCCCAACAAGCTTTGTACTCATTTTACCAATCTACAAAAGGATGGAAGGCTGAGTGGACCTTGGAGCCCTTCTCTAGGATCAAACTTACAACGTTGTGGCTGCAG
This sequence comes from Sceloporus undulatus, assembly GCF_019175285.1. Lineage (NCBI taxonomy): Eukaryota > Metazoa > Chordata > Lepidosauria > Squamata > Phrynosomatidae > Sceloporus > Sceloporus undulatus. The sequence goes on from NC_056524.1 coordinate 245,174,935, forward strand.
TACTGTCATTTAACCACTGCGCCACCAGGGCTCCTTAAGCTTTGTTTATTGCATTGTTTACTGTTGATAAGCTGCTGCAACCCTACACCAAAAGTCGGTGTTTCTCCAGTCTTCTTCCCCATCCTCCCCATACTGAGGCTGCTAAAAAATCCTAAATTCTATGTAGACAATAGCTGCATCTGTACTGCAGAAATAATCCAGTTTGACACTGCTTTAACTGGCATGGCTGAATGTTATGGAATTCTTGGAACTGCAGTTTGTTGAGGCTCCTGAGCTCTCTGATACAGAAGGCTAAATGTCTCAAAACACTACAAATCCCAGAATCCCATGGGAGATAAAGTGGTGTCAAAGTGCATTAATTCTAAAGTGTGGATGCAGCCAACCAAGGAGAAAAAAGGGACATAAAAAGACTTTGTAAAAAGGAGCTACATTGTCAGAAGCTTTGTTAATGTATGTCTGCATCCTGCACAAATGTTTCATCAAATAATGTATTGTGGTGGTATAAATATATTACCTTACTATTAGATTGCTACCACACTAGAGACCTTTACTCAAGTGCACCAAGACAACATGCCACCTGGCTTGGCTGAATCTTATTTTGGTTTTGGCAATGGAACTACTGCCAAGGACAATTGACTAACCTTAGCACACTAAGCTCTGGGTTCCAACCACTTACTGTCGCTCCCTGCCTTCGAGTATCTGATTAATAATAATAATAATAATAATAATAATAATAATATGTATGTATGTATGTACGTATGTATGTATTTTCCACCTCTCCCCATGGATTGAGGCAGGGAGCAACAACAGACCAACAAATATACACTATTAAAAACACAACTTCAGTTAAAGCATACGTCAATTTAAAAGAACAAACAAAACACATATGTACTAAAACAATCAATGTTTAAAAGTCATTGTTTAAAATTTACAGCAGCTACCTCACTTTTCAAAATGAGAGGGCCATCCCTAGCCCACTAGCAATACTGCAGCAGAGTGTGGGTGTGTATGTGTTGTTTCCCTTCAAGTCATTTCCCTTATGGCGACTCTAAGATGTACAATCAGCTGAAAGTAGTAGGAACTACAGTGATGATTCTAACATTTAATACAGTGCTATATTATCATGTAGTTCATCTCTCTGTAGAAAAATTCTTTATATAATATTTACCAAAAGTAAGTTTAGGTTAGCAGCTTCCTTCTTGCAGTTAATGCATGGCAGTAAACAGCACGCAGTAGTTTTGGGGGTGGTGGCATTGCAAAATGTCATCACTAGGTGGCCCTGGATTTAATGGTATCTGAGGAATCAATAGTGTTATGTAATTGTTTGGTGGAGACAGTAAAGTTCTTGCCTAAGTTCTAGACTGATGCATTTTCCATAACATTAGGAACAAAGTCTGCATGGAGATCTTTTTGAATTGAGGTCTTGCTGCATAGTGGTGTTTCAAAATAAATCTGATGGCCCTACAAAGAGAATTGGAACTTGAAGAAAACGATAAGGCAGGAACAAAGAAGATATAGCTGAGGAATATGCCATACATATCAAAAAGCATCTACTCTATGGACACTTGTGCATCACCCAAAGAAAAAGAAAGAAAAATATCCACCAACAAAGAACAGGGCAAAAGAGAAGACAGCTTGGTGGAACATTGCAAGTGATGCTTTATATGTATAAATGTACATTTAGAAAATGAAATTAAGTGGTACATCTGCACATGTAATGGTTTTGTCTGCAAAGGAACAACATAAAATCCTCAGGTGTAAAGATATATTACCAATGTCAGAACCATCCATATTACAGAATTTCCAATTGCTATATATGAGTGTGAAAGCTGTACAGTGAAGAAAGGTGATGGTGAAGACAGAATATTTATTTGTTTGAAATGTGCTGCTGGAGGAGAATTCTGCAGATACCATGGACTGTCAAAAAGACAAATAAATGGGTCCAAGGGCCATTAAGCCTGATTTTACCCTGGAAACCAAAATGAGTAAATGGAGGCTATTGTATTTTGGACACATGATGAGATGACATAACTCATGGGAAAGGATGATCATGCTGGAAAAAGTGGAAGGCAGTAGAAAAAGAGGAAAACCACATTACTGTACCATGGATTGGTCCATAAAGAAAGCCACAACTCTGACTTTACAAGACCTGAGCAGGGCTGTTGATGACCATGGCCCTTGGAAGTTTTCCATTCATACAGCCACCATAAGTGAAGCTTACTTATCAATAAATAATGACAAATCTAACTTAAGCAGAAAACCAGTACATCTTATCCCTGTGGGCAGACTATCGCTACTCAGTCTGTTGTCTGGTTGCTAACTGGGGATGAGAAGCTTCAAGGCCACTGTCCTCCCAGTTATAGTTCTAGACTTGCATTGGGCATTTCTTCAAAAATGGGCATGACCTTTGTGAGTGAGGCACACATGGTCACCCTGTGGTTGCCTAGAATACAAGCACATCTGCAACAGTCTTTACTTAGGTGCTTTTAAAAGCCATTGAGTTTCAGAATAATGGAGTCATTACCTTCCAGGGTCACAATGTCACCAGGCTGAAGCCTCCCCAGACAGCTAGCTAGCCTAGCTTGTTATTAGTTTCAGGACAGTTTGGAAAAGCTAAACATTTTAACCATGATCCTGTACCAGTGGACTATAAGGCTCTGCCAGCTTACTTATGCAGCGGGGACATTCCAGGTGACATTGTGGGGTCCATTCTAGTGGTTATTCCAAGTTGGGGATGGATGGAGCTGTGTCTGAAAGGTGGGCCAATTTTGAAGCCAGTCCACTGTGGACCTGTTTGCATGGGTCAAATAAAATGACCTCTCCCTGTCCTCTCAGTGGGGCGTCCAGATGACGCATGTCCCAATCCTTGCGCTTGGCATGAACAATCTAGATGATGTTTGGCCTATTCAGTACCATACCCCAGGTAGAATCCTCTTATGACATATTTTAAAAACTTACAAGTTGCTCTGGATCTTTCTGGAAGATCTGGAGCCCCCTGTTCTGATGCTGGGCAGCTGTTTAAAATGTGTCCTGCTGTCCTGCCTGCCAGAGTTGCCGCAAGAGCAAGTTGCTTGCTTGGAGGTCAGAAGAAGATTCCCAGCCATGTGATTGAAGTTGGGCACCTTCTTCTAACCTCAGAACGAGTGACTCATTTCTACTATGGCTGCGCCAGGTGGCACAGCAGGATGAGCATGCAAACAGCTATCTTGCATTGGAACAGAGAGTCTCAGCAATGGCAGGGAGGCTGGTAGCTGGGACAGCTCCAGGATGTGTTGCTGATGGATAAGGAACTGCTTGTATAAGAGGACAGCAGATACTGCCTTACAGAAATATCTAAAAGCTTCAACTATCAGCAGAGTTATTTTCACATGCCTGAAGCCACAACAGGATTTGGACCAGTGGTCATGATGACTGGAAGATCCAGGGAGTTGTAGTACAAAAAGTAGTATTTAAATCCCCCTTCTTAATTTATTTTAGCCCATCTTAAGGTGATAATACTACAGTTAAAGGTGTGGAGCCAACCCTCTTATTACCCCCTCCCCCAGCAGAGCAATTATGCAGTGCAAAAGAGTGTCAATTTTTCCCCAAAAGTGGCCTTGATGTTTTGCTGTTTTCTACTTTGGCTTACTGCAAGGAGATGGGATATTTTTTTTTGGTGGGGGGGGGGAAATTATTCCTTCTTTATACAGACTGCAAAGCAAATATTAGTTATTGCTATCTAGTAACTTGTTCTCTGAAGCACTATACAAGTTATTGAGTCCCCCCCCCACTCAATCAACCATCTTTTTTGCAGCCATTCTCAAAAGGCTTTCTGCAAGAGGCTTTTTGTGTGGAAGGTTTGAGTGCTGGAGATATAATTTGTGCAAGGGACAACCTGAGCCCCTGACATTGTTCTGAGTGAACTTCTCCCTGGATGATGAACAGTTTCCAACAAGACACTGAGGCTTAGTGACTAAGCCTTTACAGTGCATTATGTTTGCCTGGCTCCAAGAAAGCCTTCTGTCCACTGAACACAAATAAGATGACAAACATTCCAGTCTGAAGAGCTTTTCATCCGGAACCCTGAATTTCTCATGAATATAATACTCTGCTGGGCTATAAATGACCCTACGTTCCCAATGAATAAATGGAAGCTCTCTCTGTACCCGCTAGCCAGCAAAGACTCCGTTATCAAAGAGTTACACAGAGTTCTTAACACCGCAATGTACAAGGGAAATAACCAAATTGTCCTGATTATTAAAACAGAAATAAAAAGGAGAGCAATGTGTATGGGAACTTATATTGTTTGGACACTTTTTATCCAATGTTTAAAGTAAGTCAGCAACCATAAAAGATTAATTTGATATTTAATATAGTGCAGTAGAGCCAAGGGGTTAAAAAATTTCATGAGGAGCTTTATTTTAAAAAAAAAAAACTTAAGGGAAAATGACTGACTGTAACACAAGTCTCAGAATGACGACCCTGTGTTACTAGTGAACAAGCTGTACCTGTCATAGGACAAAATGCTTTTTCATAGGCTCCCAAACCTCTTGACCCCTAAGGGTTAGTAATACGGCACAACCTATCCAAAGACACCTAGTTCTGGACTTCATCAGCCTGAAGATCATAGCGTCCTGGGCTATTAACACAAATTGTTTCACATGCCAAAGTGAGGCTAGAGTTTTCTGCAAAGCCTTGCTCTGAGTCAGCAAGATTGGGGAACTCTGTTTTGGTCAAGGCTCATCACCCTCCAGTCCTCTATGCTGCTGGAGACTGACTCCAACAGTGTTGTCTTCTTTGATGCTGAATATATTTTTACTAATCAGGCATCTGCCCTTGCAAATGTTATTATGTGCCTTCGAGTTGACTCCAAATTAAGGTGACCCTTTGATGGTTTTTATTTGGTAAGATTTCTTCAGGTCAGTTTTACCATTGACTTTCTCTGAGGATGAGAGAGGGTGACTTGCCCAAGGTCACACAGTGGGTTTCCATAGCTGAGCAGAGGTTCACACTCGAGTTTCCCAGAGTCCTAGGCTGCAAAAATAAAGCAGCTTGAACTGCCTTGGTTCAATGCTATGGAATTCTGTGATTTGTAGTACTGTGAGATATTTAGCTTTCTCTGTCAGAGAGCTCTGGTACCACAACAAACTACAAATTCCAGATTTCCATAGGATGGAACCATGACAGTTAAAGCAGTGTCAGACTGCATTAATTCTGCAATATGGCAGCAGTCTGTGTCTAACACAGCATTATGCCATGCTGGCTGAGAATTCTACTTTTTATTCTTAACAACAGAAGCAATCTCCCCCATCACACTCTAGATGCTAATAATAATAAGACTTCAACATATTCTTCAATTCTCCCAAGCCATGGAGCCACAACCAAGAGCTTTGAAATGTTCCTTTTTTAGACTACAAACCGAGAATCCTCCAACCAACATGGCTACCCACGGAAGAGTGGGGCTATCAGCATTCTACGTGATCAGTGAGTATAGGTTTTAAATAATATAAATGTTGATGATCAACTTGTTTGCAGTTTGCCTTGTTGGTGCTTTATTTCATGACTTGGTTAATTTTTGTTTCCAAATTCTTGGCTACAATAGCAAATCTGCCTTCTTCTTCTTAAGCCTGTTTGTTGGGATACCTTGAGGGAGCTCTACTCCAAGTGGTGGTTTGTAAGTGTTCTCTAAGTGTTCTGTAGACTTTTGGCTTGGTATACCAAGCAAATGCAATACTATGGTTTTAGTTTTATCTTTCTTTATTTGGTAAGCCACCTTGAGTTCCACTCTTGAGGGAAAGGTAGGATATAAATAAAGTGATTGAATAATATGGTACGAGTATCAAACTGGTTTTTTGTACATTGTGGGGGGGGCTGTTGTTTTGCTACATTAGAGAAGTGCTGCCTTAAGAGGTACTCTGAAGCAAAGTTTAGGAAAGTTACTTTTTGGATCACAATTCCCATAATCCTCACCAGTAGGGGGGTTGTTGCCCAAACGGTAACTTTTCAAAGATCTCTTAACCTCAGGTGCTTTTTCATACCTTTCTAGGAGTGCCTCAAAGTAGCAAACTAAAGGCTCCTGAGTCATCTTGCTTTTGTTCTGCCACAGTACTTTCCAGTGACATGCTTATGCCCAAGTCTACATAACTATATGATGCTCAGGGTAGTTATGTGTCTATTAAACTTTCCCACATGACATCCAGGGCAAAAGAAATGTTGGTGGGTTCAACTTCTTGCTCAAATTATGAAACCAATGTAGGGAACATAAGCTGAAAATATTAGCATTCAACATGTGTTCCCCATTTAATCTGGAGATATGAGGGCTCCACTTGTTTCACTTTCTGGCAGTGAATACCAGAACATGCTTGAGAATGTAAAAGTATTGTGTTATGTGGTCAAGATTGTCTCTGGAACTGCCCTTGCCAACTGAGGTGTGCCGGGTGACAACTGGGAAAAGCACTGTTTGGTTAGTGTCCTCTTTAAAGAACCTTCTGTATTCCCTTTTAAGTGTTAAGGGAGGGAAAGAGAAATATTTTTATAAAAATTCCCCAGGCTTCTTAGATTTGTGTCTTTTAATCTACAAAATGTTAGATCTGACTATGGCAGACTTTTTAATAACGGTGTGAATTTTAATATGTTGCTTTAGTACCTTATACTAATTTTAGTGTGTGCTACTATATATATATATATATATACACACACACACACACACACTGTTATGCGCTATTAACATTGTTAGGTGGCATATACAGCTTGTGAGCCACAGTGGTGTGGTGGTTTGAGCATTGGACGATGACTTTGGAGATTAGGGGTCAATTTCCTGCTTGGCCATGGAAACCTACTAGGTGACCTTGGATGAGTCACACACTCTCATCCACATGTGATGAGTTCACCTTAGGGTCTCCATAAATCAGAAACAGTTTGAAGGCACACAACAAAAATATACAGATTGTGAATCCAGGGTGGGCAACTTCTGGCTTTCCAGCAGTAGCTGAATTGCAGCTCCTCATCACAGAATCATAGAATCTTAGCATCGTAATGGGCTACAAAGGTCATGCAGTCTAGACCCCTGCCATGTAGGCAAAGTCAAATACAGCACTCATGACCTCCAAAGAAGGAGAGCACACATATACCAGCAATCTATTCCAATGGTGAACAGCTCTTAGCAGCAAGACATTCTTACTTCTTTTGTTCCCTTTCTCTCTGAAACAGTGTTATCTACTGCCTAGGGCTGATGGGGGATGCAGTCCAAAATCTGGAGGGCCAGTCATTTCCCTGCAGGATGTAAAGATCAGCAAGTGATTTCCATCTGAGGATACCAAAAATATTTCATCTAAAAAGGACTCAAGAAAAAAATCCAGTTTTGGGGCTATAGTTTTCAGGATTCTCAGTCAACATGGACACAGGAAAATTCCAATAAACATGATGCAAAGTGTAAATTTTACAAAGCTCTGGTCTTACTAATATGCTAGATGTGTAAGTTGAAATCTAGCACCTATTACAAAACTAGAGATAGAAGTGGGTAATTCTTGAAAGCAGTGTAGTGTAGTGATTTGAGTGTTGTAATAGGATTCTAGAAGAGCAGGGTTCAAATTTTCACTCTGCTGTGGAAACCCGTTGGGTGACCTTGACAAAGTCACACTCTCTCAACTCACAATGAAGATAAGAGAACAAGAAATTGTCTCAAGGAAATCCCATGATAGATTTGCCTGGGGCTTGAAGGCCCATGTCAGCTACCAAACTGGTTCTCTTTGGTTATCTTTCAATGTGATGCTTTAAAAATCTATGTAGGTCAGTGTCAAGTCTTCTAATTCCAAGGAATATGTTACTTATGACCATTTCAAATGTCAACTAGCTGAGAGTCTTTATAAAGAGAGGATGACATCATGGAGCTATAAACATATCAAAGAAGAAAAAAAAGATCTTGGAGGTCTATGGCAAAACCACCTGCGAGCATTCCTTGCCTGACTAAACCCTATGAAATTCATGGGGTCACCATAAGTCAACAGGCAACCTGAAGGCACATACCTCCCTCCCTCCATGCACCCATATTGGCTGTAGTCCAAGGAAAGACATGCCATGCATCCCACACTCTTCTCAGCAATGTAGGTAGCAGATGCTTGTCAAAATGTCTTATTCCTTGTGCAAGCAATAAAACCATATTGATTCAAGGCACCAAGGTGTGGGGCAGGATCTTTGTTTACAGCTGGAGACATTTTCAGAGATCAGAATGTCTCAATAGCAGCAAAAGTTGAAGAACAATTTAGAATAAATAGGCATTTGATTACACTGAACACATTTGAACTCAAAAGGCCAGCTGCAGAGCTGAAAAAAAGATCTTTAAAGCTTGCCTCAGATGTTTGTCTTTTAGGGAGGGACAAAGTTTCAAAAGGAGAAGTGGGTATGAAAGGCAGAATGAAAGGAAATGATTGATTTTAAAGAGGGCCAACCTCACCTGTTTCATTCTGTGGCCATTTTAAGTTGTTGGTTTTTCTTTTTCTTTTAAAATGCTACCCAGTAGATAAGCTGAGGGAGCTTATTTGCATTCACTACTATCAGAACAGTAGAGTTTGGGAAATTATTTTTTGAACCACAACTCCCAGAATCCCTTGACATTCTGGCTAGGGGATCTAGGAGGTAAAATCCAATAATGTCACGTTTTAAGCTTTGGAAAATCAAGTATTTTTCCCTATAGATTTCCAGCTTTTGTCAATAACCAGCAAAGACATTCTTCAAAATAGGTCTGAAATTGCAAAAAAAAAAAAAAAAAAAAAAACCCTAAATACTGAGAGAGAGGGAGTGGATTATGACCCTGGAGACCAGGGTTCAAATCCCTGTTCAGCCATGGAAATCCACTGGGTAACCTTGGGCAAGCCACACCCTCTCAGCTCCAGAAAACCTCATGATAGATTCGCCTTAGGGTTGCCATAGGTGAAAAATGACTTGAAGACACAACAACAACAACAACAACAACAACAACAACAACAACATGTTACATAAAGCATCCTAATAATAAAACCTTGGGTTGCAAATCCACCAGAGTTTCCCTGATGCCTCCAGGTAATGTTGTGGTCTGTGAGAAACACTGATACTGGAAAGTCATCACAGGCTACACTTACAAACAATTCCACCATTGTTTTTAAGCAGAATGTAGAGGTATTGTGCACGGAACACATGTTGCTCTGCTAATATTGTTATTGTTGTTGTGTGCCTTCAAATTGTTTCTGACTTATGGTGACCCTAAAGTGAACATATCACAGGGTTTTCTGGGGCTGAGAATGTGTGACTCACCCAGTGTATTTCCATGGCCAGAACACTCATGTCTAGAGTCATAGTCCAATGCTCAAACCACTACACCATGCTGGCTTTATCTTCCAGTGCTAATATCTGCAGATATTATTAAGTGACCTGGAATTTGCCCTAGACAAGAAAAACATTCCTTGGTCATGAACCTCAGAGCTTAGCAGTGCTCATGGTTTAATGGGCCATTCCAGGGCAAACAGCTTCGTGACTGCATCTTTTTAAATGTTGAACTAAATTTTAGACCTGTCAAACTGAATATTAACTCTTTGAATATTAACTGAATATTAACACTTAGCTGGGAAGGTAACAGCATTTGGGGCAGTCATGCTGGCCACATGACCACCAGATTCATCTTCAGACAAGGCTGGCTCTTCAGCTTAGTAATGGAGATGAGCATCACCCCCTTCAGTCAGTTATGACTAGACATTCATGTCAAGGAACTATCTTTAACTTTAAGTGTAAAATTAGCTTCTAAACTCTGCTGAAGATGCTGACTCACCTATTTGGATTAATTGTTATTGACTGCAAAGTCTGGGCAAAGTACTTGTTTTCAGGAGGCATTTATATTTCATGTATAACCGTGAGTATATATTGTTCACATAGAAATGAATATTAAAGGCATTTTATGTATTTATTGTATGGCTATAATATGTTTTACTCACAAAAAATAACCAATAATAATAATAATAATAATAATAATAGCTGAACTGCCAGAAACACATTTTGAGAATTCTACAAAGAGAGTTTTTTAGCCTTTGCTGCTATTTCCTAATGAAAGAAATCAAAGCTGATCTTAAGACCCAGAGACTGGGCAAATTGAATGGCTTACAGTTGTAGCCCAAGAACACTTCCAGGCTCTGGACTGGCTTTCCCATAGTCTCCAACATTTTCCAGATGAAAATCAGGACACACATGGCCAAGTAACATCAGAGTCTGGTGAAGATGGCAAAAGTTATTAATGAGAAAGAACACACAAGTGAGGAGAGGCTACACCATTTTGCTTTTGCCTGAGTCTACAGGCCCTAGACCAAATCAAGTCCTAGACCAAATCAAGCCACTTAAGATGACTAAGCTGAATCTGTCATATTTTGGCCATATCATGAGAAGACATAACTCACTAGAAACAATGCTTGGTAAGATAGAAGGCACCAGGAAAAGAGGAAGACTGCTTTCCAGACAGATAGACTCAGGAGATTACCGCACTGCGTTCTGAGAACGTTCTCAGAACGTGATGAGAACGGAACACATTTAAGAATACCGCACATATGTGTTCCAATCGGGTTCTCAGAACGTTCTAAATGCGTTCTACATGTGTTCCAGGAGGGGACGGATTGAGTGTGTTCCCAGTGAGCTGAAACGTGATGAGAACGTTCCAACAGAAGTCTGTGCGGTATTCTTATCTGTTCTCAAATCCGTTCTCTCATTCCTCCGTCTCCTGATTGGCTGAAAGAATGACAGGCAGGGAGGCAGGGAGGCAGGCAGGCGAGCGACTGCAGTGAGGGAAGGTGTGTGGGGGGGGGGGGGAAGAAGGAGGGAGGGAAGGGAGGAAAGTTGGGACAAGGGAGAGAAGAGGAAAGGAGCAAAAGAGAGAGAAAGAGAGAGGGAAACAGGGGGCCAGGGCAGAGAGCAAGAGGGAGAAGGTCTGGCTGCTTCTGCAGGGGGGGGCCTCTGGTGTCATGTCCAGCGGGGCTCTTGTGCTGGCAACCTGCAGGAGGCAGGGATGGCAGGGATGCCCAGGACCTTCTCTTCCTTCCCTCCAGGAAGGAACCCACAAAAGCTCCTCCGTTTGGAGCACCACACAAAAGCAAGCAAAAAACTCCCAGAATTCCATAGCAAAGAGCCAGACAAGAATTAAAACGGGGAGGGAAGCTCACAGGCCCCACCTGGAATATTGTGTCCAGTTCTGGGCACCACAATTCAAAAAGGACATTGAGAAACTGGAGCGTGTCCAAAGGAGGGCGACTAAAATGGTGAAAGGTCTGGAAACCATGCCCTACGAGGAACGACTCAGGGAGCTGGGGATGTTTAGCCTGGAGAAGAGAAGGTTAAGAGGTGATATGATAGCCCTGTTTAAATATTTGAAGGGATGTCATATTGAGGAGGGAGCAAGTTTGTTTTCTGCTGCTCCAGAGACTAGGACCCAGAGCAATGGATGCAAGCTACAGGAAAAGAGATTCCAGCTTAACATTAGGAGGAACTTCCTGACAGTAAGGGCTGTTCGACAGTGGAACAAACTCCCCTGGAGTGTAGTGGAGTCTCCTTCCTTGGAGGTCTTCAAACGGAGGTTGGATGGCCATCTGTCGGGGATGCTTTGATTGTGATTTCCTGTATGGCAGGGGTTGGACTGGATGGCCCTTGTGGTCTCTTCCAACTCTATGATTCTATGAAGGCACACATTACATGCGCACACACACAGGAGGCAAAAGGGTGGCAAGCTGCCAAAAAGGGGAATTGGGATGACAGCAGAGGACTCTTCTTTTCTAACCGGTTTAAAGAGCTGCTATGGCTGCCTGGGCTCTGCCCTTGGCCCAGTCCCCTCCCTGGCAACTTGCTTTCCTTCGGCTTGAAGAAACCTGTATGGAGCTCCTCCTTCTTCCCTCCCTCCCTCCCTTCCCTCCCTCCTTCTTTCCCCTCTCTCTCTCTCTCACACACACACACCTTCCCTCACTGCAGTCGCTCGCCTGCCTGCCTGCCTGCCTCCCTGCCTGTCATTCTTTCAGCCAATCAGGAGACAGAGGAATGAGAGAATGGATTTCTTTCGGCCTTGGTGGAATAAGTTCTGGGAACGGTTTCAAGAAAAAGGAAGCACTGTGCGCTAAAATGCGTTCTGATCACGTTCTGATCACGTTCTAGTTTGCTAATGCGGTAATATCCGTTCCAGGAACGTTCTCATCACGTTACGACACAGAACGTTCTCAGAATGCAGTGCGGTAATCTCAGTCAAGGAAGCCACAGCCCTGAATCTGCAAGGGCTGAGCAGGGTTGTAGGATGACCTGGAGGTCTCGCATTCATGGGAATCTCATAAGGCAAAGTTTACTTGAGAGCAGTTAACAACAACAGGAACGGACAAGATTCTACTCGCTCCTTTCATTTCTCCCTGCTGAGTTAACTGAGTGCAAACTATTTTTGCACTTTGAATATACCTTGTAGAAATTGAAGTAAGCTGAAATCAAAGGGGGAAGCAACAGGATGAGAGAGAAATTGGGACACTTTAAAAACAGCTGGAAAAGTGGAATTACAGAGGATATCCATATGCAAATCCCTCACAAATTGGCATATTTGGAGGGTATGCTTCCAGGTCCCTGTCTTGTTGGCATTTGCCAGTGAAGAAGGAGAACACAGTACCTTCTTGTGCAAAACTTGTAAAGGTATTTATGCTGGCACAAAAAGGGTTTACCAATAGGGCTATGACCACAATTTCTAAAATAAATGAGGCAGGCTTGGTCTTGCTATGTGGGAAGGTTGCTTGAGACTGTTGCAGGGCATTGTATTGTGATACTGTGCTTTTAATATTTAGGATGGTGTAGAAATATTGCATGTATATATAAAAATGGAACTGGAATAGTGAGGGTGAATATCTATGAGATGATGGCAAAATCCTAGATGATTCTGAGGCTACTAGGGTTGCTAAATGGCCAGTTGTGTGGGCTTGGGTCCAGCTTTATCAGCTTCTGTGTCATTTACTTCACTTTGACACATGCAGCAGGGATGAAGAACATGTGGTCTTTCAGATATTGTCAGCCTGCATATCCCATCAGACTGTGTCACCTGTGGGTGATGGGAGCTGCAGCCCAAAAACTATCATGCCACATATTCTCCCCCAAATAGACAGTAATCATGAATCAGCAGGTGACTTTTTTATGGTACACATTTCTGCCTCCCAGAAACTGCAGATAATTCAGCTGCAAAGGGAGAGAAAGGCAAAGGGCCTGGTTCAAAAGCTGGCATCCCAAACATCTGGGATACAGAGCTGTGCCACTGGTGTGCCATATATTCAATCTACAATTTTTCAAGTGGCCAGCATCAGGTATGTTAAATGCAGCTTTCTCTTGAGTTCAGCACTCACAAAGTAATTGGAAAATCCAATCCTGATAACTCTTGTCCTGCAGTTGATAAAGGCAGAGAAGCATTCAGTAAAAACATTCCATTGACAGCTTGCAGAAACCAGTGAATTTCCCCAGACATTAACAATAATTGTACATTTAAAGCAGTGTGGAAACAATCTGTGAGCTGAGCAATGTTTATAAATCAAAGAATAGCTTTTTGTGGTCATGCTTCCCACCCAAACCAAGAAAAATGTTACCATTAGATGAAAAATCCATTTTATACTTCCATGATTGTTTCTTTTAATAAAAAGTGTGTTGGGCAGAAATAGTGACCCATCTATATAGGGAAGGGAAGTATCTTACATATAAATATATGAAATGAAGAATTAGCTGGCTTTACTCTGGATTACAGAGGCTACTTGACAAAGGAAATTAATGTACTCAGTTCTAAAACCACTTCATCCATCAGAATATTGTTGCTCAACATATCACTTCCATATGAGAAAGAAAATGTAAACTCCCCATAGACCATGTCTTCCATCACACTTACACTTACACTTGATATTTTTGTGTATCTTGTTCTGTGGACTACACCTTTCACCCTAGTTCTTCATGCTAGCTTCTTCTATTATAAATCCCTCAAGGAGAACTCTCTAAATGGCACATTTTCTTTTGAGGAGAGCCTCAAAAGAGGCACTTTCCGAGAAGAGGGATGCAACAGTATGCCCCTTTTAGCAATGTCACACCTATAATAATATCTGAGAAAGAATGTCAGGATATCAGTCTCTGCCATAGCTACAACACCATATATATTAGACTTGTTGTTGTGCCTTCAAGTTGTTCAGATGTATGGTGACCCTAAGGCAAACCTATCATGGAATTTTCTTGGCAGATTTGTATAGAGAAGGTGCGTCTGCCATTGCCTTCCCCTGAGGCTGAGAACATGTGAGTTGCCCACGATCACCTAGTGGGTTCCATGGCCAAGTGGGGAATTGAACCCTGGTCTCCAGAGTGATAGTCCAACATTCAAACCACTGCATCATGCTGGCTCTCATATTAAGCACCTGAAACTTAATAAACACACTAAAAGGGACTCCAAAGGTGTGTACTCTGAGTTCACCCATTCAAAGGTTTAGTTCATTTTAATTGATTAAAATCTATCTAAAGCCTGTATCACCTTTAATCAAAAGGGTAGAAGATGTATTTGTCTTCCTTAGGAACAAAGCTGGAGACAAGCCTAGGATATTTATTCCTCCATGGGGTGTCCAAGCAATGCAATGTTGTGCTTTCCTCTTAAGAGCTACCAGACTCTTCACACAGTATTGAGAGAAAGAGAGAGAAAGTTATTCTTCCCAATAAGGATAAAAAAAGAAAGACTGAATGAGCAGTAGGGTGAAGATTCGAATTGTTGAACCTTCCTGTGTGGTAATACAATGTGTACTCACTCTGCTTTGTTTGAATCTGCATCACGTGACTTGCTTGGAATAGAACTGACATTGTTTCCCCCTCAATTCGGAAGGGCAACAGAAAGGCAACCAGGTGTGGTAAAGCATCACGTTTTAACCTTAATTCACATTGCTAGATAGGAGTGACTCTGGATCTGAGCTGCAACCCCCCCCCCCCCCCAACGTGTGATAAGGTCCCAAAATAAGCAATGTGTCTTGTTTCATTTTGTTTTTTAAAAGCAGGAAAGTGAGGGGAGTTTTCATGAGAAATCACAAGAATCATACTACTGCTACTAAAGAAGGGCCTGCATTTCTTACTCCATGTCCTTCACACAACAACTCTGGAGAACCTATTCCTACCAGCAAGGTCAGTGGTACATATTGATGGTATTACACTAAAAGAACATTGCCATGCTCAATTGACTTGAGTGTCTCTGAGGAGTCATTACAAAGCAGTACCACTGATCTTATAATTGACGGGAACAGTTCCTTCCAAATCTCAAGTCCTACTTGGACTTTCCTTAGAATAAAATTCTTTGATATGGTGGAGTGGAAGCATTCCCATGAAGAAGTGCTTTTATGTTTATGTTTTCGGTTGTGATCCTACTGCTAATTCTTATAGTCTCAGGGGCTCTTCAAGCAACCACTCTGTTTTTGAGACAATCTCTCTCTCTCTCTCTCTCTCTCTCTCTCTCTCTAAGACAGCTACTCGCTCACTCTCTCCCACTCTTTTTTTGAGATAAAGCTTTTTCCATGCAGAAGGGAGAGAGAAGTAAATGCATTTATTAGTAAATCTTGCAAAGCTCATTTGCTGTTTTGTACATGTAGGGTACAATCTTAAGCCCACTTTCTAGGGAGTAAATCCCATTGAACAGAGCTGGACTTACTTATGACATCATGCTTAGGATTTGTCTATACACTTCCATTCAGAAGTCCACTGCTTATACAGTAAGCCCTATTGAACACAGTGCAACCTACTGCTAAGAGCCTTATCACGCAAGAAAACAAAGTGGAAATAGAGCTAGACAATGACTGCTTCCCCTGGGCCTTACTGCATGACATCCACTTCAGTTCCTTTCCATGGGAGCTGGTTGTAATGATGCATGTTTTTTTTCTAGTGGAAAACGTGTGTTCGACAAAAGACAAGCTATTAAAGTCATCTCTCACGGGAAAGAACTGAGCGCAGATGTCAGTGTTAAGGCATGGAGAAAACCACTACTCTCTGGCTCCATTTACACTTTGTTTTCTTGTGTGATAAGGCTATGAATAAGAATGTGTTCATTAACAACAGGGTATAAGACCAAGTATGACAAAGAGTCACTATCTTTATTCCTTCCATGCTTCAAAATGTTGCTTTATAATCCGGTACCAAGGGACCAAAATAGGGAAATGGTCTATTTGTTGGAACCCTTGACATCCAGGAAGCTTGGGCTGGGCTTCAACTTTCATTACCATGAGCTGGGAGAGATGTGATTAAATGGCAACTATGGTTACAGTTTATGAAGAGAAGGCATTTTGTGTCTGTCCAGATATAGATAAAGATACTGACAGATATACATATATTAGTGTACCATCCGAAGCACCATTAGCACAGAAAAAGCAACGTTCTGACTAATGGAGAAAAAAAGGAGTTTGTCTAGTTAAACTAGAACGTTCTTTTAGAATCATAGACTCATGAAATCAGAGAAATTTGCACTTTTCTATCAACCACTCCATGTTAAGAGTTTCAATGTTATACAGAAAGGAGGGACAGCCAATTCAGGGAACAACATAGCAAATAATCAGGAATATTGATCCCAGCCAAAAGGGAGCTAGTGCTGCTTGTAGGATTTTCTAGGCCTGAAAGATAGTAAATACAGTAATGTCTAGTTCACACTGTATTCAGCACACATTTCTGAGAAGTTTTCCTGGAAAATGTGTTGCCAGAGTTGGGAGAATGGGGCATTAGTTTTATTACTTCTGCAGGGGGTGGGGGAGTGAGCTACCCATATTTATTTAATATTGACATCTTTAGACAGTTTACAATGTCATAAGCTGTCAGGAGTTGCATAAACAACATTAAATGTTGGGAATTAGGTGTGATGGACTGATGGATTATACAGTAGAAATGGTATTGTTAAGTCTGGTAAATGCAACACAGTGCTGAGATAAGGCTTGTAAGGATGCAATCATGAGCCAAGCTGTTCGAGGTCATTTAGAAAAGTCAGGTTTGGATAATTCCCCAACTCCCACACCATGAGATTGTAATCAGGATTCTGGTAGCTGTAGATTTCTAAGCTTTAGTTTTGTAGGTCCAAGCTTCTTTCTTCCTTTTTTTAAAAGTGTGCATTATAATGAGATTCAGAAATGCAAAAAAAGAAAAATGCAATTTTTTAAATTATAGTTTCACACCTTCCAACTGTCCTGATGTGGCAGAGACAGTCCTTATTCTCGGTCATCCCGCTTTCAGCGGATTTTAAAATCCCTTATTTTCAGTCTCCTCTTAAATTTCCCTCTTTGTCTCTGGTTGACTTCAGTTTGGTTTTGTTGCCTTCCATAACTCAGAGGCCACAGACGAAAGAGGAAAAGGGACACCTCATATGCTCGCTCTGCTTTAGTCAACCGAAAACATACAGCTGACATCTGTGTCGCGTTATTACATTTCAAATTATTAAATGGACACTTGTGTTCTGGCGACACGTTTTTGTATGACTTAAACAAGCCATTAATATGTGCACAAGGACATTACACCTTGCTTGGTGCTTTAGGTAGAGCCACTGCAAACGTCCCAACTGACTGACATCCAGTAGGCCCCCCCAAGTCCCTGATTTAGAGGAGACAGAAACCTGGAGCCATTTCAGGCTGTCAAATTAATAAAAAAATCTAGGCAAAATCCAATGAATGTAGTATGCAGCAAATATCAAGCAAGACAATGGCCTGTACAGACTGCCAAAATAAAGCTGCTTCGGGTCTCTTTGGAGGTAACGCTATTTAATTGCATGCATCCTAAGATCCAAGCTGCACAAAGCTGCACTCTGGTGCTTAGGAAGGAGTGTGGCTTTGGTGCGACCTCCGACTCTTAGGACCATCATCATTTAGTAGCATGCCTCCAAAGAGACCCGAAGCAGCTTTATTTGGCAGTCTGTAACAGGCCAATGACAAAGAAGAAAGATCAAAATGAGGTAATGAGGGAAAATTGAAGAAGAACAAATCAGAATAAAATAAATAAGTATTTGGGGGGTTAATAAATGTAAGTGCATGCTAAAATACTCTTAACCTTCATGCTCTCAGATACACATACACACACATCACAACATTTTAAATTATTGTATTGGGTATTTTGGACACTTCTGTCTCAATGAAAATCCCCGTATCCAGTCCCCTTGCTGTCCAAAGGGGTGTCTGTGCAGAACGATATTTCCATCCCAGTACCTGGCCAGGCCTCCCCCACTTGAGTTGATTAATGTTAGAGTTAGATTAAATGAACTCCATGGATTGTGAAGAGGATGGAGGCAGCCAGCCCAGGGATTAGTGGAAATAATTGCACAGTTACACTCTCCTCTGGACAAGGGACATTGGACTTGTGATACTTTGGAATTCTCATTGAGACAGAAAGTGGTTTCACACTGAAGAAGAAAGCCCCCTCCTCCATCACCAGAGGGAGAGAAAGGCAAGCCACTCAAAGCCTTGCCTGAAAGAAGAAGGCCCTCCATCCATCTTACCATCATCCAGAGGGAGAGAAGGGCTCCACAGCCTAATCAGAGTAAGAAGGAAACCCTCCCTCCAGTTAGGCTTGCATTCCCATTTTGGCTCCAGGGGGACCTGCCCTGGTTTTTGACCTTGGGGAAGGTCCCGCCCAGCTTTGGTATTCTGTCCCGGGGAGAGCTGGACTTTCTGTCCATGCCCTCCGTCTCAGCTCTCCCTTCCAAGCAGCCTCCGTTTGTGTTGGAGAGGCTGCACCAGGCTCCCAGCTCCTCCATCCCTATAGGTCAGAGGCAGAGAGAGAAGGAACTTTTCATTCAGCCATGCTGGAGACAGAGGGAGTCTGTGGAGAAGGCAGGCAGAGGCGTCCGGTAGGACTCTCTCTGAGAGAAGGAAGAAGGGTTTCCCAAGGGTTTGTCAGGTTTCTTCTTCAATAGGGGTTGCCATACATCCGCTGAGGTTGAAAGAGAATACTTTCCCCGGTGTTTTCAAAGAGAGGCGAGAGAGGGTGGATTTAGCCCAGTGGGTATTTTTATGTCCAAGCAAAAGAATCAAATCCTGGTCCTTCTTGTACACACTGCCTCCTTATGTCCCTTAATTCTATTATTATGATTATTAAATGAGAGTCTGCTTTTCATCAGATGCATTTACTCAGAGGGTGCAACAAGATCTCTATGATAAAAGGATTTATATTAATGTGTTGTTTTTTAAAATATATAATTTGTTTTTGCTTGTTTAGTTGGTTGTGGTCCTCCATTTTTAAATGACCTACATTTTGGGCTAAATCTGTTTCTACTACAATTTGCCTTAACATTTCATCCTTGATTTTGTCCAACATTTTTGTTTCTTACGTTTTATCCAGTTAGTGGTAGTGAATTAGGGCAACCCACCTCCAGTCCATCTGCCGTGGTCCAGGCCTCTGAGGGAGAGAAGATCTCTGCTGACTTTCCCTTCCTCCCCTTCCCCCTGCCATTCCTTCCTTCCTTCTTTTTTGTTTGTCTGTCTTTAGATTGTAGGCCTGAGGGCAGGGAAATGTCTAATTAAACATTTGTAAGACGCTCTGATAGCCTTTTGGCTGAAGAGCGGGAAATAAATAAAAATTAAAAATATTATACAGTGGTACCCCGGGTTAACGATTTAATTCGTTCCCTCCGCCGCAGCGTTCGTACCCGAAAATCTTCGAAGAAGCCGAAAAAAGCCATAGGCGCTAATAGCGAAAGCCAGCCGCGATTTCGTGCGAAAAAGCGCCGAAAGCAACAAAATTTTTTCGTAACCCAAATAACCTTCGTAACCCGGAACAGTTTTTTTTCAATGGATTTTTTCTAACCCGGAAATTTCGTAGGCGGCGCATTCGTAGCCCGGGTAAGACACCCTAATTGGACCATAGCCCCAAGGATTGTTTTAACTGCCGTGAAATGAGGAATTTTGA
>NC_056524.1:245200763-245220981 GCF_019175285.1 Sceloporus undulatus
GGGCCCCAGTCCTCCTCTTCCCGGACCATTCTTCGCCCCAAAGGGCTCTCTAAAGCCCTTTGGGGGCAAGGAAAGGTAACTGGAGAAGGAGGGAGATGGGGAGGGCCCCTGCCTCCCTCATCACGGAGCTTTCCCTGCCTTCTAGGTGCCCCGTTTGGGGCACTTGGAGGGCAGGGAAAGGTAAGTGGGGAAGGAGGGAGATGGGGAGGGCCCCTGTCTCCCTCCCCACGGAGTTTTCCCTGCTTCCAGCTGTCTCTGGAGAGACAGCTGGAGGCAGGCAAAGCTCCCTGAGGAGGAGGCACTGGCGCGCGCCGGTCGCTCTTTCTCTCCCCGCCCTTTTCCCGGCCTCTAGCTCTCTTGAAGAGGCAGCTGGGGGCTGGGAAAAGGCTGTGAGAAGGAGCCAGAGGCGCGCTCCTCTGGCTCCTTCTCCAGAGTGCCCTTTTCTGGCTTCCAGCTGTCTCCGAGAGACAGATGGAGGCCAGGAAAAGGCAGGGAGGGGGAGGAACGGGCACGCACATGCCTCTTCCGCCTTCTTCCTCACCCTGTGCCCGAGGAAATTGGCCAAAGCGCCACTTCTGGCATGCGTGCAGTGGGTTCGCCATCACTGGTCTAGTCGTGTTTGACTGTAGGAGGCAGTGATCTCCATTACTAAGCCAAGGGAACCAGGTTTGCCAAAGACCACTCCATGGTCATGTGGCAAGCATGACTAAATGCCAAGGCACAGTCTGAAATGGTACCTATTTATCTACTTGCACTTTTACATGCTTTCAAACTGCTAGGTTGGTAGAAGCTGGGACTAGTGACGGGAGCTCATTCCATCATGTGGCACTTGGGTCTTGAACTGCTGATCTGCTGATCTTGTGGTCATTAGAGTCGGCATCTTAACTACTTCTAGTTGTGATTTCCCAGCTGTCTTTTGTTCTTCTGCTGTCTTTCTCTTTTGATGGCTCACCTTAGTAGGTTTTCTGCAGCTCTCTTTCTCTTGGGGTTACCTTTTAAAAAGATAATGAGAATGTTGGTGTTGTAACCAGTTTTAGCCCAGTTGTAGGTCACAACAACCACCCACCCCTGGAATACTATGGATGTAGCATTGTAATACAATGAGCCCTTTGGATCCATGGGGATTATGTTCCAGACACCCCCCCCATGGATAACAAAAAATGCAGGACCCCAAGTCCCCTTGTTCCCAATAGTGGCACTCTGCATGTGCGCCCATGCTAGCACAGCTGTGTGCACACAGACATTGATGTGAGTGGGGCAGGACCACCTGCAGAGCTTAAATCTGCAGATTGCAAGCCAGCAAATGGCAAGGGCTGACTGATTTTCTGTAACATATACTACAGCAATGGATTCAAATTGCAGGAAAAGAGATTCCACCTAAACATTCAGAAGAACTTCTTGATAGCAAGAGCTGTTTGACAATGGAATATGCAGCGCTGAAGCAGAGTGTGGTGGAGTATGGACATGTTGAATGGCCTCCAAAAGCTGGATGACCTTTTGTCAGGAATAATTTGCTTGTATATTCCTGCATGGCAGGGGGTTGGACTGGATGACCCTTGGGATCCCTTCCAGCTCTATGATTATATGTTCTATGCCAGTGATTCTCAGTGCTTCTGTAGGGGACCAGTAATTATATTTTCCCAATCTGCCAGGGACCAGCATTTGTGCCTATTGGCTATAATTGTTTCATTCTTTCCTAGAAAGTCACCAAGGACCAGGAACAAATGGCTTGGGGATCGGCATTGTCTAGGGACCATCACTTTGTGTAACAGTGTTTTATACCACTATGCTCTCTTGAAGGCTTTATGCCTGTTTTGGGACATTTTAAAACAAGGAAAACCACCCAGACTTCCTTCACACTGTCTCTGCCCAGATTGGTCCCAATTTTCCTGGTTCTCAGAGTGCAGATAAGCAGGAGTTACCACTTCCTTTGAACAGACCAGACCATCAAGCTTGCATGTTTGGGTTACCACAACATCCATCATGGTAACGTTCCTTTAAAAGGGGGTGGTGGTGACAGCCGCTTATTCAACTCCCAGTGCACACATGCCTCAAAGCTGACTCCCCATTTGGTTACTGCCCTTCTTTATTGGGAAACAGAGAACCTGTGGGTCATCTGAAACTTTCACAACTGGCTTCCAGGGATTTTCCCTGTTGTCATAGAACTAATCTGTATACCTGAAAACAAAACAAAACAAAACAAGGAAAGCCACCCAGGCTATAGTCTTCAGTAAAGCTATGTGGAAGGAAATGCCCCCCAAAAATGACAAATCACAGAAAGGACAAAATGATTATAGGTTGGGTTCTTTTTGTTTGTTTGTTTGTTTTTTAGATACAGCTATGATATGCCCCTTGGTATCATCAAATATGGGCATGGCAAATCCATAAATATGTATCCATAGAAATGTTTCAAAAAACCGAATCCATGGTAACATTCAATTCTTATAAAGTTAATAAAGGGATGTAGAAGAGGGAACTGAAGTCAAGGGTGCCCAGTCTTTTTCAAAGCATATTCCACAACTGGCATCCAACTGTGTACCTCTGCTGGATTCTGCTGTTTTTGCCAATGGTATCTGGATGGGTTGATTTCATCTTCCCTCAGACTACTCCCTGCACAGCCTAAAGATGCACATTGGAGGGCTGGGGAAACCTCCAGAACATATTGGGGCAACCTGGGTACTGTCTGCACTGGTCAAGATACTCCAGGGCAGGGTGAGTATCCTGGTCCCAAAGCTGCTCCAGCCTCCTCCTGTTACCTGGGGCTCTCCATTCCAATGCTGTGTGGTTGTTCACATGGACATCTTACTCTAGGTCCTGACACAGCTGCCACTGGCATGTATCACTCACTTCTAAGATCAAAATGAGACCAGCTGCAATCATATGGCTAGGCATCTTGTTTTGACCTCAGAGTGAATGAGCTCAGGAAAGGAATTTTTGGGGTCTGAACTCCAGAATCCTGCAGCTAGCACATGTATCTGGAAATTGGAATACCTGGCCAGAATCACAGTTCAGTGACCAAGTACGTTGTTTGCAACAGTCATGAGTTCAATCCTTGACATCCTCAGTTAAAGAGATCAAGTATGAGAAAATCGGAATAACCTCTGCTGGAGACCTGGGTAGCCCTGCCAATGGTAGCAGAAAGTACTGGGCTAAATGGAAATCAGCACAAATCAGCTGGATCAGGCCAAAGGCCTTTTCTGGTCCAGCATCCTCTTTGTTACTGAGGCAAACCAAATTCCTATGGGAAGCCCATCAATAAGGACAGGGGGAAATTGGGGGTTTAAAAGGCATTTTCCAGGAACATTTGCACGATTGTGGGAAAGATTTTCCCACACATCACGCTTAGAGAGAACTTATCCCAGGAAGAACCAGGAATGCTCCAGCAACAAATCACTCATCAGATTTCCCCGTGAGTGATTTGTTGCTGGAGCATTCCTGGTTCTTCCCGGGATAAGTCCTCTTTAATCACGACATTATGGGAAAATCTTTCCCATGATCACACAAATGTCCTGGGAAAATGCCTTTTAAAACCCTGGATTTCCTCCATGTGATAAAGTCCTAAGACATGAGAACAATAGGAGCTCATTCATGCTTCCCAGTAACTGAATATAATATATACAGACATACTGACTAGTAGCCATTGATAGCCTTCTGCTCCATTTATTTGTTTCATTCTTGTTTTTGCTGTGCAGACTAATATGGCTGCTCCTTTAGAAATTATTACAAGTAGGATTGTGCTATATATTTGTGCAAAAGCATTATAATATAGGCAGTTTTATTTTTAACTCCTTTCTTTATGATCTCCAATGTGGCATTTGCCTTTTTCATGGCAACCCTGTATCAGCTTGATACTTTCACTGAGATGTTCACCCAGTCTGAAGATCCATTTCCTGGTCAGCTATGGCCAGCTCATACCCCACCAGCACATTAGCAAAGTTATTGTTTGCTTCTTTGTTTTTGCCTTAACATGCATCACTCACTTTATGTTTGATTCAATTTTAATGTCAATTTCCCTAATTTGGAGAAATACTTTTGGAACTCTTCCCTATCCCATTTAATTTTAATTTTAACTTCAACAATTTGCTATCATCTGGAAATCAGATCATCTCATTCAATCTTATATCCAGATCTTTAATGAATAAGTTAAAAAAAATTGGTCCCAACACAAATCCACTATTTCCACTTAGTCATGTTTGCACCCACTATCAATATATTTTTATTTCTACTTCTTGCTTTTTAAATCATTATTATTATTTTTAAATAAGGGTATTCCCTTCCAAGATCCAGCATGGTGTAGTGTTGGATTAGAACTCGGACATCAGGGTTCAAATGTCACTTGGCCATGGAAACCCACTGAGTGACCTTGGTCAAGTCACTCACTTTCAAACTCAAAGAAAAATAAAGGCCTTTCTGAACAAATCTTGCCAATAAAACATTGTGATAGGTTTGCCTTAGGCTCAGAAATGGACATGCCGGCTGAAAATGATGGGAATGGAAATCCAAAACACCTAGAGGACACCAAGGGGCCATTCAGACTATGTTTTAACCCAGATCAGGAATCAATTCTTGCATGTGGCCCCGAATCTGTCACGATCCATTTTGAGGCATGCACAAGCATTTAATGGCAAGTGCCCCTTAGTGCGGGTCATTTGCAATCGTTTAAAAGCCGTCTCTTTTGAAAAAAACCAGGTTCCACAAATATGAACTTGCCCCCGGTCATGATCGGGTCAAGTTCAGGGGAGGGATTTAGGTCAGAGGGAGGGCAGTGGGCAGGGCATTCCCTCCCCTTCATCTGAGAAGGAGGATGATTATGATGAAGGAGCCAGGAGAGAGAAGGGTGCCATGGAGGGCAGCATTGGGAGGAGGAGGAGGAGGGGGAGAAGGCAGGAGCCGGGGGAGAGAAGTGGGCCATGGAGGGCAGCATCAGGAGGAGGAGAAGGCAGGAGCTGGGGGAGAGAAGAGGGCCATGGAGGGCAGTATCAGGAGGAGGAGGAGGAGGAGGAGGAGGATTACCAAGGGAAATCGGGCTGCGGAGCCAAGAGGAAGGAGCCTCTCTCTCTTTTTATTTTTTATATTTGACAGTCTATGTGCGTGATTTTTGGGTGACATAGAATGTGTGTGTGCTTGTGCTACTTTCATTTCCTCTTGCTCCTGGAACAGCACCTTATAAGAGCCTTTATTATTATTAATATTATTATTATTTGTGTTATATGCGGATGCAAGAAATAGAATGCCTGCGCTACATTTACCTTTCATTTCCTCTTGCTCCTGGAATTATTTGTTTAAAATGCGAATGCTACAGTGCCAATGTTACAAATGTTTCCCTTTCAATTTGGCAAATTGATACTAATTGAATGCTTTTGCTTTTGCTACACACAAGACACACACCGGAGGTTTTTCAATTTGACAGCATCTGCGCACCCTTCCCGACAGATTTTTTTTAAAAAAGGAGGGGGGGAGCCCCCATCCGCTTAGCCAATGGCTGCAAGAAACGTCACCTTTTACGAAAGCGGAGCTAATTTGATTGACAGCATAGGACTCTTCCTTTTAAACCGGGTAAAGAGCTGCAATGGCGTTCCGGAGTTAAATACTTCCGGAGGCATTCGAGAGGAGGGCTCCTGATTTTACCCAGTTCCCTCCAGTGCAAATGTGCCAGTCTGAATGGGGCCCAAGTTGTGAGCTCCTTGGCTGTGGCAGTTGTAGGATGCCTTCCCAACTGGAACTGATGCTGGCTTTGTTCCAGTGGGGAAAAAATTCTTTATCAAAACCTTTGGGATCTAAAGATCTTGGCTTGACTAGATTGTAGAATTCTAAGTGCACAATTTTAGATTGTTTTCTGTGCTTTCAATTGTTCTAAATTTTTCTGAACTCTTTTAAAAAAAGTTTAAAAATGATTTCCCTTCCCTAATATAGGATAATAAATAATAAAATTTGTTTCTATACTGCTTTTCTGCAGTGATCAAAGCGGTGTACACAGTAAAATTATTAAAACAACATAAAATTAAACCCACATTACAATAATTACAATATACAATTAAAATCCAATTCAAAGGTGTATGTAAGTGAGAGGGAGAAAAGGGGATCGAACATAACATCAGTGAACATGGGTGAATGCTTGGTTAAAGAGAAAGGTTTTAAGTCTCTTTTTAAACAGTTCAAAGGAGGTAATGAGACGGAGCTCCTCGGGAAGACTATTCCAATGCTTGGGAGCCGTTACTGAAAAGGCCCTCTGAGAAGTAGTAACATATCTCGAAGTAGGGACTTCGAGCAAGTTCTTCCCGGTTGTTCTGAGCGTGCAGGGCGGATTATATGGGGAGATGCAGTCCTTCAAGTAACTCGGGCCCAAGCCATGTAGGGCTTTATAGGTAATTACCAACACCTTGTATTGTGCTTGTAAGCGAATAGGCAGCCAGTGAAGATCTTTTAAGATTGGTGTTATGTGGTCAAATCTGGAACGACCGGTGACTAATCTGGCAGCCATGTTTTGTACTAATTGAAGCTCCCGAGTTTGGTACAAGGGTTGCCCCATGTAGAGCTCATTACAGAAATCCAAACGAGAGGTTACCAGAGCATGTACCACCGTTTCAAGGTCCCTTTGGCCCAGGTAGGGTCGCAGTTGGTGTATCAACCGAAGTTGATAACAAGTGCTTCTGACCATCGCATCAACTTGGGATGACAATTGCAGGGACGAGTCCAGAAGCACTCCCAAACTGCGAATTGAGTCCTTCAGGGGAAGTGTGACCCCCTTCAGGACAGGTGGAAAAATTTCCTTCCCCAGTCCTGGGGAACCTATCACTAATACTTCCGTTTTCTCTGGATTCAAGCTGAGTTTGTTTTTCCTCATCCAGCCCATTACTGACTCTAAGCAGGCATTTAGAGGAGAGACACCAACCTTAGACACTGCAGCAATCGGCGACACAGAGAAACATATCTGGGTGTCATCAGCGTACTGATAACACCACGCCCCATGTCTCCGGATGATCTCTCCCAGCGGTTTCATGTAAATATTAAATAGCATGGGGGACAAAATAGCTCCCTGAGGGACACCGGATGTCAGTTCCCTCTTAGAGGAGCAAATGTCCCCCAGCTGCACCATCTGGAATTTGCCCGAGAGGTAGGATCGGAACCACTGGAGTGCAGTGCCCCCGATACCCAACTCCCTCAGGCGTTCCAAAAGGATACCATGGTCAATGGTATCGAAAGCCGCTGAGATGTCCAAGAGCACCAACAAGGTCACACTTCCCCTATCAATACTCAGACGGAGATCATCGACTAAGGTGACCATGGCAGTCTCAACTCCATAGCCCACCCTGAAGCCAGTTTGAAATGGGTCCAGATAATCGGTTTCATCCAAGACTGCTTGGAGCTGGAAGGCAACTGCTCTCTTGATCACCTTACCCAAAAATGGCAGCAATGACACCGGCCTGTAATTATTTCTTATCAGGGGGTCTAGGGAGGGTTTTGTTTTAGCAGTGGTCTGACTATTGCCAGTTTCAGACTCAATGGAAACTGCCCCTCCCTGAAGGACATGTTAATTATGTGGTATAGCATAGATGTTACTGCAATACCACCCTGGGCCGTCAGCCATGAAGGACAGAGATTGAGAGAGCATGTTGTCTTCCTAACACTTCCGAGAATCTTGTCCATCGGTACTTACAAACTCAAAATGATCCAGTTTAATTAAGTCCACGGGCGCTCTGGACACCTCTCCCATAGATTCTGAAGAAATGCTAGTGTCGAGATCAGCTCTTATCTGAGAGATTTTATCTGCGAAGAAGTTGTTAAATTCGTCACAGCAGGCCTTAGTTGGTTCTAAGATAGGGTTCAGGGCGGGGGGTAGCTGTGTTAACTCCCTCACTACCCTGAACAGCTCTGCAGGACACGACTCAGCAGACGCAATACGTGCAGCATAAAAAGAATTTTTAGCTGCACCTATTGCCACTACATAAGACTCCAAAAGTGCCTCAAGGAGTGTCTTGTCAGATAAGTGCTGATGTTTCCACCAGCTGCGCTCTAGTCATTGTGTGGCCCGCTTCATTTTCCTAAGATCTTCTGTATACCATAGTTGTTTATTGTAAGCGGGCCGAAAAGGACGCTTAAGAGCGATACTGTGTATAGCCCTGGAGAGATCACTGTCCCAGATGTTAGTCAGGGCACCAACAGAATCGGCGTCAGATCCAACCATAAACCCCTCTAGGGCTTTTTGGAACCTTTTGGGTTCCATCAGCCTTCGAGGGTGGACCATCCTAATAGGTCCTCCACCCCCGGGGGGGGATTTGGGTAGAAGCCTTGAGTCGAACTTCCACCAGGAAGTGATCCATCCATGATAGGGCAGAGGTATTACAGATCTCTGCCCACAGATTGTCCATATCCGTACTGAAGACGACATCAAGTGTATTGCCAGCACAATGCGTAGGCCCTGAGACCAGTTAGGATGGTGGATGAAAGGAGGGATAGATAAGGAATAAATGTATCAATAAAATAGTATAAATATTATTGGTCAAGAACCAAGTAGTCAAATAGTCTAATTAGTATAGCACATCTTCCTACAGTATATGTAGCCTGATGAAAACACAGAAAGAAACTTTAGGAAAAATTCTCTCACCTCTAGAAGAGATTTCAAGAAAAGATCTTGAGAGGAGTGGGCAGAAATTTCTTACACACATTTCAGCTGAGTGTGATTATGGACCTATGAAGATTTCTGAGTCAGAATATTTCTTATGCTGAATTAGAGATCACTTGTAAAATTAGTGCTTTGCCAGTGAGCTATATCATTTCGTCAGTGTGGTGTTCCTTGCTCCAGGATAAGAAACATTGGAGACAGTGTTGACAGGAAGGTGAGGCTACTAGGAAGAAATTAATTTTGCCTTTCACCAATGGGTCTGATATTGACACCAGCATGGTTATGGAATTTGTAGGCTAGAAAAGGCAACTTTTCCAAATTCTGGTTATTGATACATAAGGGATTTTAAACCTGGCTGCTCAAATCAGAGGATGGAACTGAAATCATTTCATTGTGTTATAACTCTTGACATCAAAGGCAGAGTGGATGCAAATGCTTTGATGCACATGCTGTCTGACAAAACTATTACAGACAGGAACTGAACACATGTCAATTGTTGAGGTCACCACCTACTCCCCAAGTTCAATCAGAACATCAAAAGAATAAATTTAATTTCATTCACATTTATATATTTAATATCTATAGAGCATACACACTAGGTATTACCAGGGGGCTATCTACAGAGGGGCAAAAATGCAATACTGTCTCCCAAATAAAAATTCTGCCTTATCAAATTAATTTTTTCTTCAGTCCCCAAATATCTAGTAGCACTCAGATGAGCATTTAGAAATACAGATTAGGCATCCAAAGAAAAGAGGAAAAGAGCATTACCAAGTGAATGCAAATAAAGGCAAGATAAGAGTTGTAGGTGTGTGTGACTTCCATTGTCTCCATCTCTTCAATGCTCTCTATGTAGGAGGGAATGGCAAGTTGTTTTTTGCTTGCTGCTTGTGCTGGAACCTGACATGTGTACACTGATTCTGAAATGGATATAAGAAGTATCAGCTTGTTCTCACCTACTGAGAGCATAGTTTTAGAGAGCTAAATGACCTCTATTCATGACCTCTGTGTTGATGTTTTACCATATTTTTAAAGTGGGGGTGGGGAATGTATGACCCTCCACGTGCATTTGGACCACAACCCCCTCAACCCTGACCAATAACCACCTTTGCTGGGGCTCATGGGAGCTGGAGTCCTGGGACATCTCAAAGGCCATTGTTTCCCTAGCCCTGCTTTAAATAAAAATCTCTGATGATTCTGTCAATAGACTGAAGCATTTTCCAAAGAGTGGATTGTTCCCTTTCTGGGGCCATTCAGAAAAGCAGACTTTCTAGGTTAAAGTCAGGAAATATTGGGTGGCAGTGGGAGGCCTAAGTATGGTACCACATCCAAAACTGAGCAAACATAAGAGATTATTGCATGTTCTTCAATAGTGGGATAGAAGCGGAATTGATACTGTTATCCACAGATCTTATCGCACCACATTATGGCCGGGCAGTAGGTATCCTGTAGTCAATCCGTGCTTCTTTCTCTGCTTTTAATGAATGGGAAAATCCCATGAATAGTTGTCGATCCTCCAGTTAGCCCATTATTGTAGAATGTGCCGTAGGTCATTCCAGGATAATTCAGAGAGAAGGGGATCTAAACAATTTTCACTGCACCCCTCCCCATTCCTAATGAATGCAATGTTAAGGAAAAAGCAACATGGGTTATACAGTAAGTGAAATAAAAGATGTATGTGAGAGTCAGAGTGACTCAGCAGAAGCCAACTGAGAACCACACAGGTTTGAATGGTAAAGCAATTAACAAGTCCTGAGTGCCAAGGACAAGAAATGCATAGTGGATAATTGGATACACCTGACAATTGTTAAGTGGTCAAGGCTGAGATGATGAAATCACTAATTGTAGGATGAACAAGGAGAACCAATGGGAATGATGTACACGCCTACTGGGTGGAAACAGACCACAGTAGGTGGTGCCATGATTTGGCTATAATAATGACTATACATCCCAATGCATATTGTGGGTTGGAGTAGTGGTTGTAGAGTGAGGAGTTGAGTATTGTTTGGAGCTGTGTATATAGTAGAATAAAGTAGATCTTTTATATAAGACTACTGAGTTGTCTGGTGTCTTGGGTGAAGCTACAAGAACCAGCAGGACCCTGGTGAAGAAGGGTGAAGACTTCTGTGGAAGCAAGAGTGAGAAGGCTTGGAGAGTTTGTCGGGGTCTTCAGCCTGTTCTCTGCAACTCTTGCAAAGATACAACAACTGGCCAAAACTGGTCAGCGTGGTGCACAACCAGGTGGTGAGTTCCAGGCCAGGAGAAGAGCCACAACTCCCATCATCCCTGACATGCAAGACTTCTTACTGCTGGGGAGGCAATCCCTTTTGGGCAGAAGAAAGGGGGTTTAAAGGGCATTCACTGCACAGACACAGACAGACACACCATTCCCACTGAAAGCAAGACTTCTTAGTGCTGAGGAGGCAACCATTTCACCCCAGGCAGTAAAAACAGGATTTAAAGGGTTTTCACTGCACACAATCCACTGGCAAAGGCAAGACTACTTTACTGATTAAGCTTGGATAGCTGATGGGTAAAGGGAACATTAGTGCGATAAAATTCATGAGCAACCTGTTATCAATTCACAACTGCATGGTAACGTGATAAAAATCATTGCTGTTTCGGCTGCTTAAAAAGCCTCAATAGCATTGGGAGGGAAGCTTTGGTAGATAATCTCCATAGTCATAAACCCTGATATAATTCTTACTTACCTCCTGAACAGACTCTGAATTCTTCTTTCCTCTAGTGCAATGAAGCAATGCTGATAGCATATCTATGACCTATTACAGTCACAAGGCCCAAGATATTTTGCTGCAGAGTATCAAATGGCATTACCTCCCTGGTCAAGGAATATAGTCACCAAGTTATTTTGGCACCTGAGAGAGAAAATTCTCCAAGCAGCTCTCCCTGTCTCTGACTGTAAAACAACATGACTGGTTAGGCCCAACTGAAGTAGACCCATTCAATCAGCTGTTGAATGCTGAGTCAACACATAGGTAAGTCCAATTAATTTAATGGCTCTGCTCTAACTTGACCATAAGGTTGATGCCAGTAGGTCTGACACAGATTTAGTTATTCTTAGAGTAGACCCAGGCTATTACTTTCCAAACTAATGGGGGAGATAGATGGGAATAATTAATTCCTCTGTCAAATGAATGACACACTTTTAAACTCATTTTTCTTTATGCCAAAAATAGTAAACTAAAAATAAGAATTACATTTTATATCAACATCATTGTTGTCAAAAGTAGTGAAGTATAGGTCTTATGAGCTTCAAACTGATAAACAATTAGAACATAATATTCAAGGCATAACTTTGGTTGATAGGAAGAACATTCGGATTATAGACTTGGTAACCCCTGGGGATAGCAGAATCAAGAACAAAGACATGAAAAAGATTATGAAATATTCAGACTTACAGATGGGGATTCAGTGCCTCTGGGAAAAGAAAACAGCTGTGATTCCAGTAGTGATAAGTAATCAGGGACAATTCCAAACAAAACACTTGATAAAACACCTGAATGAAATTTCCATAGATAGTAGCACAATTACAAAAAGTGCTTGTAACATGTTACTTTATATGTTAATACCTGACTTATTCATAAATTATTGAACAGAATTGGAATAATTGATGGTACGTGATGAAACCAAGATAGTAACAACAGCAACACAGTGGGCCTTTGGTATCCACAGGGTTTGGGTACAGGACTTCTCAGGGATACCAAAATCCATGGAAGCTCATCCAATTAAATATAATGGCATAATGGAATGGTGCCTTTATACAAAATGGCAAAATTAGGGTTTGCTTTTTAAAATTCATATGTTTATTTGAATATTTTCAAGACATTGAAAGTTAAATCTGTGGATAAAGAATCCATGGATATGGAGGGCCAACTATAATTGTTTCCCTTAGTTATGTAACAGACAAACAACAACAACAACAACAAACACAAAAACCCAAAAGCCCTGTAGGAAATTAACACAACATATTAATATATTTCCAGACTCCATCTTTTTCCTTTTATCACACTCAGTCCTCAAAAATGTACATAGAAATCAGTTGGTTATTGGCTTTTCTAGCATTTAAGGCTTAGACAGGTGGTGTTAAGGTGTCCAGGAGAAATAAAACACCACACACACTATATGTACTGAAAACACTGAATAAATGGATGAATCTCCAGCATGTCTTGAGTCACAGAACTGCAATAATTTGGATGGTGATATCATAACAGCCAGCATGGTTTAGTAGTTTCAATGTTGGATTAGGATTCTGGGAGTCAGGAGACCAGGGTTTGAATCCCTGTTTGGCCACAGAAACCCACTGAGTGACTGAGCAACTCACCCTTTCTCAGCCACAGAGGCAGGCAATGACAAACCCTCTCTGAACAGAAAAAAAAAAAGTCCTGTGATAGATTTGCCTTAAGGTCACCATGAGTCAGAAACTATTTGAAAGGAAGCAACAACAAAACGATACCATGTTTTGAAAATGGTCGCACTTGTAACATTTTGCTGGCCACTCCCCCCCTCCATACTAATGGAGCATTATGCTTATTGCATCTTTTGTTTTTGTTGTTCAGGTTGCCAGGCATAAATGGAAGTGCTCATTGCAGATATTTCAAAAGACCAGCATATGTATTGTAAGAGAAGCCCAACCTCATAAAATCATTCCATCAAGTTGTAAATAATTCCCAAGGAAAGGTCAAATGTCAACTCAAATGGGTTGATTCGCTAGGTGTGGTGACAACTGTGTCACTTTCATGTTTTGCCTGTTGCCTGCTTAATCTCTGTTTCTAGCTGTTGACATAGGGTTTTGCACACACTTCCAAAAATAGCTGCCCTTCCCCTCAAGGGAATAGCATAGTTAACGGCCTGAAGATAGATTGTGAATGTAATCAGGCAACAGTTTATGCCTGATATGATCCAAAGTCTATGTTTGCTTTCAATAAGTTACAACTGAAGACAACTTTTTTAGAGCTCTAAATGGCTTGAGATTTAAATACTAACTTCTCCTGTATCAGACTGATCTTCAGAACCTAAACAGGAGTGTAAAGGTCAAGGAGAGATACTGTTATTAAAGTCATGATGGAAACATACAAGCTCCACTTGCTTTTTAATGCCCATTGTTAGGAAACATGGGTTCATTATGCTACAGTGTTCATGTTCTGTTTGTGGCCTTTCTGGGGCCATTTGGTTAACCACTTTGGGAACACAATGCAAGACTAGATCAGCCTTTGCTCTGATTCAGCACAGGTCTTCTTATGTTTTTAAGGCAAAACCGAGCTTGGAAAAGAAACTTGTGGGATTGGAAAAGTAGTTGAAAAGCCACGCTGAGAGGTGTAGTCCAGAATTATGGAGATTTTGGAAGTTGCAGTCTAAAAAAGGTAACTTTCCAAGTCGGGGGCAAGTAAAAAGTGAGATATGCTTGAGCAAGGTTTAGCTGACTTCACCAATGTGTGACTGTGAAACAAGAAATAAGGCCATGTCTGTATTTCACCTGTGTGGAAAAGCTTCAAATCACCAGGAACATGTTACTGTTTATTATGATTATTTTACTGATCTGTTTTTTATTGTTTTAACAAACAGAACAAAGCAGAAAGTTTTCACTAGAAGAATATTTTATTACACTTTGGGGGTGGTACTGGTGCTGGTAACGTACTGTAACGTACTGTATAAAATTTTATCAATAAAGAATTCACTTATAAATTGATTCTAGATTTGCACACATGTCAGCTTTTAACAATTTAGGAATGCCCAGATTCCTCCAGAGGTCAGAAATAATGAGTGTCAATAAACTGTGGTATTTGGGGGACAGAGCTCAACACTTTGGGGTGTCCCTTTAAAATTTGGACTAAAGTCCGGAGTGGATTCACTGCTTCCTCAACACGGATGCCACCAGCACCCACTGACAGCTAACTAAATGCCCTTACTTGTGGGGTGGGGGTAAAAGGGCATAATGGAATTACATTTCTAAAGTACCAAACCAGTGGGAATGTCCTTACTCGATGTCATTGTAGTCAACAGGGGTAAACAGGGGCCACTAGCGGCAATATTAGGGCTCGATAATGCATGGCATCCATATGCACCAAGCCCTAATATCACTGTGCTGACATCATGAGGCTGTGGCCCCATCTACCTGGGGCGCACCCTTGTGACGTAAGGGTGCCCAAGCACCCACACACCTGTGGGCAGAAGAGACTTGAAAGGGCTGTGTTGCAGCCCTTATGACATCTCAAAAAAGGAGCCATCTAGAGTGGCTCCTTTCAAACAGTGCATCTGTGCTGCAGCACAGATGCGGGGCAAAGATGGGTGGCACGGAGCTGCCCGTCTGTACTGCCCCAATATCAGCCAAAGTATTATTTGCCTTTTTCTCTGTCAATCCTGTGGTTTCTAATTCTAACAATTGATATGATGTAACTTAACATGTCAAAGATTTTTTCGACACCAGACATTAAACTAAATAGACTAAAATTTCAAGCTAAGAGTTAACAAATTTGTAAAGTTGCAATTTCTGGACTCTACCACTGCTCAGATACACAGAGGAGGAGGAGAGGAGGCTGTGAACAGGATAGCTGGAGTAAGGATGTGGCTGGGGATAGGGGAAGATGTCTCGGAAGGAAAGAGATTGACTAACGCAGGAAATTCCCTCCTCTCTGATTGACTCCAGGTGTGTGAATCACTTGTGGTGCAGAGCTATGTGGGTGTGAGCTTAGGATGAGTGACATCATGAAAGAAGTGTGAGTTTCCTGCTTTGAATATTATGTGGAACACCGTAGGGAGCGGGGTATATTTAGTTTGAAGACGAGAAGATGGAGAGGTATGTTATGTACATCTTTAAATACCTGAAGGGATGTCATCTAGAAGAGGTGTCATGTAGAGAGCTAATGCAGTGTGATAGTTTGAGCATTAGACTACGACTCTGGATATCATATTTGGATTCTCTGCTCAGCCGTGGAAACCCACTCAGTGACCTTGGGAGAGTCACATGCTCTCAGCCCCAGAAAACCCCATGACAGGTTCACCTTAGGGTCACCATAAACTGGAAACAACTTGAAGGCACACAATGACAAACGTGTAGAAATTAGAACAAACTTACCTTTTGCTGGCCCAGAGACAATGACACAAAGGAATGGATTCAAATCCTGAGAAAAAAAGATTCCTCTTGAAGAGATTCCCTTGGAGGGAGGTTAACTCTCCTTCTTTAGAGGTTTTTGAACAGAGGTTGGATGGCCATCTTTCAGGAGTGCTTTAGTTGGTATTTTCCCATGGAATACAGTTCCTTCCAACTCAACAGTTCTAAACATCTTAGTTTTCTAGGCTCCAGTAGCCTACTACACTTGCCGCAGCTTCCCACAATGCCCCCAAGAGACCATCAGTCTAGAATACTGCAAAAAAGTTAAGGGGGTGTTGTAGATATCCATTGCTTATGTCAGGTAAGCACATGGCTAATGGCACAAAGGTTTAGGAGAAGTTCCACCAGAGGGAACTCCACTGAGTGCTTCTTCTAACCTAGTGTTGGCCTTCTCTTCAAGAACAGAAAATCTTGGTCATACTTTTGATTCTTTTATGCTGCATCTGCACTACAGAAATAATCCAGTCTGACACCACTTTAACGGCTATGGTTCGATTATATGGAAATCTGAGAATTGTAGTTTTGTGAGACATTTAGCTTTCTGTGTCAGAGAGCACAGGTGTCACAATAAACTACAGTTCCCCAAATTCCATAGCACTGAGCCATGGCAGTTAAAATGGTGTCAAACTAGATTATTTTATCACTCAAGTGCTGTCAAACTGCAGTATGGATGCAGCCTTAGTTGATACGTATACAAAACCCACAACTTCTGGTTGGAATCCTATTGGTTAAAACTAGAATCAACCCATTTAATCACTTATTGAATGATGAGTAAATATTTGGGTAACTCCAGTGTCTCTGCTCTAGCTGGGGCTTAGAACAGGATTTAGAACACTGAATTAAATAATTTCACATACTATGTTCCATAATAATTACATGTGAAGTTAAATTCTTGGTGGGAGAAGTGAAGCTGTCTTGAGTAACTCTGATTTCTGGCTTATGAAATTGTAAAACAACAACAACCAAGACAATTAAATATCCTGTGATGCAGTGTTTTTCCTGAAGGTTACTTTTGCTCATATTTTCAAATAATTGGCCATTATAGAGAACACACATGCCATAGACTGACAATATGTGCTATAAAACCTTGTAAAGAAGTTGTACAGGGAGTTCCAAGCTGTTCAAAAAGTAGTTTCTTTTTGTGTACACATTTTCAGTTGAGCTTCCAACGGACATCACGTTTTTTCATGAACAGAAGAAAAATGAATAGAACAGCACCTGCAAAACATTTGTTCTACTTTCATCACTGCCAAGAAGCAATTGGTGTTGTGAGATCATGGCTTCAGCATAAAATTCTAAAGTGGAGCCATTCTCACAGTGCAAACCATCTGGAGGAAGAAAGTATTCTCATACTCATTTGGTGGGTGGGTGGAAGCATATATGTATACAAACATGTATGTATGTATGCATGCATGCATGCATGCCTTTATTATCCCACCTTTCTCCCAATATGGGACCCAACACTACCCACAATGTGAATGTGCCAAGTGAAAGGCAGATTGGAACTTCATCCTTTGCACTTCAGCTCATAAAAACATGGGCTGGCATCAAGCAGTAGAGGTCCAAACAGCTGGTGATCAGGGCTCAGGAGGAGGATGCTTCCACTCCTCTCTCACCAGTGAGCAAGGCTGCATCGATAAGAAGCAAGACCTCTACTGCAAGTCCTTCTCATAGCCTCACTTGCTGGCGGGAAGGGCCTGGAAACATCCTCCTTCGATAGCATTCCCAGAACACATACTTACAACATTTACAAGAGAACACTGGGCAAGACTAAACTGTGGTCTAGTCCAACAGAGTTCTTCTTGTTCTGTTACAATACAGCAGAGGTGGTCCTGCCTTTAGGTGAAATAAGAAAATTGTCCCAAACAGCAGATGCTGGGAAATGTCATCAAGGTGTTAGAAGAGATAGGTGTGTGTTGTGTGGCTTGCTCTACACCCCATTAATTGGCCTGCTGCCTCCAAATATGTTGAAGGATGCTTTTCCCTTACCAAGTGGAGAAATTTTAACAGCCAGTCCTCATTCTCTTTTCTACATGGACAAAGAGAAGTCACAATTTTTGTCCCAGGCATCAAAATATCTTGAGCTACCTTTGGAATAATGGCTAGGGAGGGGAACAGGTTGAGTGAGCCACTTTGCTTTCCTCTGATGCAATTCATCTAAACTTAGATCCCTAATTCTGTGGTTTCTGTTTCTTGCTCTGAACATGAGGGTTGTTTAGGCCAGCTTTCCCAAGCCTAGTCCTCTTCAGGTGTGGGATGCAAGTCCCACCATCCACACATTCGGAAGCCACCAGACTATAGAAAACTGGTCTAGAAGCAGTGTAACTCACCAATGAGCCAAGTAATTAGGAGAAAGGTACAACAAGCAGAGATAAAAAAAAAGCTCCAACCAATTGCTGAGGACTTTGAGTCTTACCAAGGTTAGCCCAACAATAGCAAAGGAGTAGTCAATATGGAAACAGCACTGTAAAATCTGCTCCTCAGAACTGGGTGGATCAGACGAGGAAATAATATTTAGTTAAGTATATAGGTAACTGATCTAGAATCTAAGCTTATATCATAGCCTCTGGTGCAGGATCTCAGCCCTGGTTTAAAAGGAGGCTTGACTGAAAGAGAATCAAAGTCACATGCTTCTTTAGTATTAATAGTTAATAAAAATATATCAGAGAAGAGCTGAACAATTGCTACTCCATGGTCTATACTATATGCTATAGACTCTATAACAAAGATCAAAGCTGAAGGGTAGATAAGTCTGAAAATACATCCCAGACAACAATAAACACTCATCTCCTGTTTACCTCTGTATGTTCTTCAGCAAAGAAAGCAGAAACAGTGATATGGAAAAAAAGGAGCCCATCAAGTATCTAGCTGACAGCTCTCCAAGCAACCCTTTGCCTGACAAAATGATTCAGCTACATGGTTTGGCAAATATTTATGAATAATGAATTTGTCCATGGAAATCTGGATCAGTGTATGACAAACCACCAGCTGGAAGAGGAATGTGGTTCACATAAAATATGACTTGTAACAAGCAGCTGTTTCAAATTGGCTCTCAGAAAGCACTGAAAGCCCAGCAAACCAGTTACGGGGCTTTCTTGTTTATTTATTTTTCTGCAGTGAAGACAGCCGTTCAGAGCCGAGTCACACATCTTTTGGTATGTAGGCTGGTGTGAGGTGTTTGCTTTTTACTGCTCTCAGATGTGTCTGGGTTCTGATTCACCCCACCATACAAGACCTTTGCAAATGGGTCTGTTTTACAGGGGAGGGGGGAGGAAAGCCTCTGAAACAGCTCTTTCTCTGTACTTGGTATGCCTTTCCAATTTCTTCAGAAAACAAGGGAGGAGAATTCTAACAATTGTGTGTTAGCTTCTACCAAGACCTATCCATTTCCAAGGCACATGTGTATCAGTAACACTGAATCCCAAACCGAACTACCATATTTACTCATCTATAAGTCTAAAAATTTAGGCCCATAAATTGACCCCAAAATCCCAGGTCGACTTATTTATGGGTCAGTATGATAATGTGATGGCAACACTTTCAGATTTCCCCATGCAGTGGAAGATAGTGTCTTTTTCTCTTGAGCCAAGCAGAAAGAGTTCTAAGTGATTAATTGCTTTTAAATAACCAAACAGAGACCCTCTCCTGCCCTTGCTGGCTGGCTGACACCAATGTTGAAACAAACAGCTTCAGTTAGAGTCTCTCTTGCTGTAGGCACACAAACATACACTGAAGGAGCTTCCTAGTTTTACCCTCAACTTATTCATGGGTCTTGGCAAAATCCATAATTTTGGCCTCAAAACCTGCCCTTGACTTGTACATGAGGTCGGCTAACAGTCGAGTATATACAGTAATTCACAAGAAAGACTGAAATATAGTAGCAGAACTGTAGCTATAGCCCAAGAGTATAACACCCAAGAGGTGAAGGATCTATTTCCTCCCCATTTAATCTTGTTGCTCCAGGATAAAAACAAACACACAAAACACCTGACATTGAGAAAGTTGTAGGGTATTTTCTGACTCCAATGAGAATTTAAGGACAGTGAGGGCTTATAGTTGTGATTAGGCTTTAATTGATAGTTGTTGCATTTCTTGACAGTAATGAAAATCTATTGCACCTTCAACAAATGAAGCCAACTTACTGAGAACCATAGTCTGCTTCTCTTAATCCCCTCCCACGCTGCCATTCCTTTTTCCTTGTGTGTTATGTTTTCCAGGGAAATGAATTAACAATCTGTAAACTGAGAGCCTTATGGCTGAAGAGGAGTATCAATATTCTAAATAAATAAGTACAGTCAGAGTTTGGTATCCATGGGGTAGTCATTCCAGACCCCCTGCTCCAGATATTGAAAAACATGGGACCTCAAGTACTATTGTACTTAATGGCAGTGCAATGTGTACACAGCCACATGCACGCACCGCCATTGAGGACAACGGGACATGCAATCTGTGGATGCTTAAATCCA
>NC_056524.1:245223981-245228808 GCF_019175285.1 Sceloporus undulatus
CTTTTATGTAATACATTAAAAATTAATGATTTGAACTCCAATGCATTTATTTTGGATGTAACAAGCTAGAGTGCTGGTCCTATTTTCAAAATATAGTGCAGCTGATGGTAATACCTTTACCATTTTTGCATAACATTTGCTTTTGATTTCTAAAATATTTTTGGTGATTTTTGACAGACCAGGCTGAATACCCCACCAAATGACAAATTCCAGAATTCTGTAGTATTGAGCCATGGCAGTTATAGTGATGTCAAACTGCTTTATTTCTGCAGTATGTATACACCCCAAGTTACAGATCCGTAACTGCCACACTGAATAGAGACATAGTAGCACTATTTCGCCTAGCTTGACATGTGTCTAGTCTTCATTAATTATACATACTTTTCGTGTACACAAATTTCTTGACCTATAGGAGTGCTTAGTGGAGTGCATTTTTCAGTATTATGATGCCACATATGTAAATATATCTTTTACTTGTTCTAGCTAGACAGACAGACAGACAAATGTACATATATCAGCTTTATCCTTTTTAATTACATAATGTGCTTTTTTTCCCACCAGTAACCTTTTCCCAACCTTATACTTAAGTACCTTGTAGAAGGGTTTTTTAAATAATGTCCTCTCTTGTCTTTGTTTTTCAGTGTATATGTTTTTAAATTGCTTTTAATTTTATTTAATTATAATTATATTTTAACTTTTCTATGATGTGATTTTTTAAAAAAACTCTATCTGTTTTAACCTGTAAGCTGCCTTGAATCCCAGGGCTGTAGAAAAGGTGAGATTGTTGATGATGAAATATCGAGGGACAATAACGGGTGGTGGTGCAAGATTTATTTTGGAAAAATGCCCAAAAAGCCCCATGATAGGTTCACTTTAGGGTCACTATAGGTTGCAAATGACCTGAAGGCACACAACAACGACAACGACAACATTCAGACATATCATACCATTTAAAAACGCACACACATTCTAACGTAGCATATATGTTACGTACTGCATCTTATACATCTTGGAAGCCATGCTTAGTCTGACAAAGATTTTGCAGCGTACAACAATCACTGAGTCCTTTGCATCATTGCTCAGATGTAAGTCCTAACTTCTGTGAGAATTACTTGAGAAAAATCACTACTAAACCTGATGGAAATTGATGGCTCTCTCATGAAGTTTGTCTGAATGTCTGCAGAAGCAAGGAAAGGGGCTGTACCTGCTCAGAGCTATTGCCCTTGCCCTTGCCCCATACCCATCTGCCGAAATGGCTGAAACAATATGTGTTTAGGCACTGTCAGCACAACCTACTGCCTATTGAAAGATTCTCAGGACCATGAATATGGCATAGCCATGTTAGTCGGGAATATCATTTTGCAAAGTCATTTTGTAGCACCTTTGAGAGTTAGTAAAAGATGTTATAGCAAAAGCTGTCATAGACAGGCTTCTGAGGAAGTAGACCAAGTCTATGAAAGCTTATGCTATGTTTTTTGCTCAGTTAGTCTCAAAGGTGCTACAAAATCCTTTTGCATTTTGTATAGAATAATATAAAAATGTGTAAAAAAAATCTCACTATCTTTTATTCTTGGGATATCTCTTTCCTCCTTTTACTCTTTCTGGTCCTTCCTACTTTTTGGAAATAGAATGAATGAGCAGACAGTCAACAAATATGTGTCTTCTTGGCAAAACAAGCAGGTGATTATGAACAGGAAGGATGTATGATTAATCTAGCTCAAAAACCTCAAAAGTGTGATTCAGCTTTAGATGAGATTTTAACCATGAATGCTTCCTGACTGGAGAAATGAAAGAATTAACCTTGTGAAGAACTAACATTTGCTAAATATAATTCACATGTTAGTTACCAAATATTGATTGGCTGCTGCATCTTAACTACCAGATAAAGTGCTATCAGTCTTTGGACAAGGCTGCATGTCAGCCAGCCAACAAGCAGTGCAGACTGGTTTCTTGAGCAATGACATCTGTTTATTGTATTCACAGGTAAAGAATCTTCAGGTAATGTCTCTCCTGTTTCACAAATCAAATTCTGGAGTAGCTAGATTTATTGGAGTTTATAACACACAGATGGGATAGGGATGGGATCACTCCACTGTCTTTATCCCATCTATGACAGCGATTGAGCAAAAGCCTTTCATAATATAGTACTGATCCTGTCATTAAAGTGGCATTGCATTAACATAAACTCCTGTTAATGCAAAATGCTGGGCAATACTACTTCAAAGGTGGAACAATGACAGGGTCAGTGTAACATCATATGAAAGCGTTTTGTGTAATTGCTGTCACTCGTGCTTTCTGAATGGGATAAGTGTGATATCATTTGAAAGTCCTTCCCGCGATCACGCAGGAAGGATGGGACAGAAACAGGACAATGACGTGCCATCTCCCATGTGATAATCTCTACTTTGCCTGTAGATTGTATTAATGCCTGATAAATCACTCCTGTTTAGTGTATTTTATTATGTTGTCATTTGCACATCACTTACATTATGTATCGTGTTATAACTTATTGTTGCTGATATCATATATATATATATATATATATAATCCATAAAGTACATCAATTATGATATATTTAGAATTTCAATAAATGTTAATACAAATGAAAAAGAACAACAAGCACAAACACTATAAATAATAAGCACTACAAATACACTCTACTAACAATAAATGCTAATGTGAGTGTCAAATATCAAGTCAAAGGCCGTGTCAAAGTTCACGTCAGCTATCAAGTACTGGGTCTCACCTGTAATGGCTGGCTCTATACCTTTTGCTGTTAATTAGCTGAATTCCAGGTAAACAAACCAAATAATATTTAAAAAATGGGATACCAGCAGGGGGATTCAGTTTGCAGCAACTGAAGTAAGCAGAGACAAAGGGGTGGGGTGGGGGTTTAGAAACTGGGACATTGTAAAAGCAGCTGAAAAGATAGGATTAATCAGGACTGTTCCTCCCAAAGTAGAACAGTTGGAGAGTATGTTTTTGCCAGTCACTTGGCATCTGTGATTGAGCCCTCTGCCAGTAGGCAATCCTGGGAGTAGGATTCTAGCAACTCTCAGGTGGAAAAGGTACTTGCTTCCCTGACCTGTTCCCCTTCCTCCAGCATCCCACAGTGTCATGTCCAACCTGGTGCCTCTCTATTGCAGCTTGAGAACTGCTCCCTAGGTACCCTCTTTGGCCAGTGACTTGCCCTCTTGGCTAACGTATCCCTTCAGTGGGGTCCTTGGAACTCCATCTTTCAGGGAACTGATTCTTCTTCAACAACTATATCAGAATTTTATATATTATTGCCAGGCATGTGGTATGTTGATGTTGAGAACCAGTGTGGCATAGTGGTTTGAGTGTTGGTTTGAGTGTTGGACTATGGAGACCAGGTATAAATGGATTATGGAGACCCCTCTGTATAAATCTTGCCAAGAAAACCATAGGATTCTCATAAGCTGTAAATGGCTTGAGGGCACACATCAGAAACAACAACAACAACAACAACAACAAGATGATGATGATGATGATGATGATGATGATGATGATGATGATGATAATGATATGAGATAGCTCTAAGAATTCTATAATGAC
Source organism: Sceloporus undulatus (assembly GCF_019175285.1). NCBI lineage: Eukaryota > Metazoa > Chordata > Lepidosauria > Squamata > Phrynosomatidae > Sceloporus > Sceloporus undulatus. The sequence goes on from NC_056524.1 coordinate 245,227,558, forward strand.
TGGCAAGAAGTGCCTCACCATTCATATAACCACAGAGGGTTTTTTCTTCCTATGACTCTTATGATGGGCTGAAGCTTCTGTGATATAAGTAGAAATATGTGTGGTGTGTGAGGAGGTGGATTTGCAAGACAATAGCTATTTCCAGCAAGAACAGCAAGTCTGTTCAAAGATCTTAGTCAGAAAACCAGCTGAAGGAACACATTGTCACCATTAGCCTCACTGTCGTCTTGTTGTCATGGTATTTAGAATATCATTTCCAGTTACATTCCTAACCAGCAGCTGTTTCTGTGTCCTGCCCACCCTACCCTACTTTTGGATGTTGCAAATCTGCACTAACACTCAGCAGGTACTAAAGCTGGTGTTCCTGAGGTATTTTGGCTCTGTATGTTCAAAATTTTCTCATTGAGTTCTGTGTAGAGTGGGATGAAATCACCCTACTACAGTTTTATGGTATAATAATTTAGCCTGCAATAAAACTGATGTTATACAATAAAAGAGTGTACTATAAGTCTTGCTGCAGCACAACAGCCCCACAAGGACTAAGGTAAAAATCTGGGAGGGGGGATAGACAAGATATACATCCTGCTGTGATATTTAGTACTGTATCAGATACTAGTATCTAGTATTTGAATTCTACCATATACAAACTAGAATTATTGTGCAGACTGGAGAAACTGCTTTAGCTCTGCATATTCAGCTGAGTTCAGTGATATAGAAGATTTTCATATCTGGCTAAATCGCTGGGAAAATGTCGCTCAAACGTCCCTCAAAGGTGGAGGAAGTGTGCATGTGTGGAAGCCTGGTGTGCTTCCTCAGTCGTCATGCAATCATTGCTCCCCCTAGCATCTCTGAATCGTCTCAAAGGAAGCTGATTTTCTATGAATGCAAACATGGTGTTCATAGGAAATCCGCTCCCCTGGAATGATTCAGGGATGCTAAGAGGGAGCGACGATTGCATGACGACTGAGGAAGCACGCCAGGCTTCCACACATGCACGCTTCCTCCATGTTTGAGGGACGTTTGAGCAACATTTTCCCAGCGATTCAGCCAGGTATGAAAATCTTCATAGTGGTAAATTTTGGAACACACAGCATGACATTACCCACAGCCAAATCCCAAGGACAGCCTAAACATTCAGGCAATTGCCCTAATCTAAATATCTATATGAACTAGTAGGTTTACCTCCATACCACCTTGAACATGTCCAGTCTTGTCTGATTTTGGAAGCTAGGCAAAGTTGAGCCCCATCAC
>NC_056524.1:245228908-245230028 GCF_019175285.1 Sceloporus undulatus
GGGGGGGGGGGGGGGAGGAAATGCAGATAGCCTGAGGGTGCTACTGTATTTATCTAATGAACAAGCATCAAGTGACACCAAGACTTGGTAGGGTTCAACGTTCTCCTAAAAAGGAGCTAACTATATTGTTTGAGTTGTTCTATGTTCTAATTCAAGACACTTTGCTTCCTAGCTGAATGAGAGTGGGACAGTCTTACAACTGTTGAGATCAGGATGTTGAAAATGTCTTGCTACACCACTCAGACATAAATTCCTGCCTTTATCTATTCCCACCTCATATTGCTTTCTGCTTTACCTTACTGCACAAAAGTCTGGCATCTCTGCTTCCTTTCTTGCTTGAGTGCCTTCCTGCCTGCGTTCCTTGTTAACTTCAGCAGGCAACAGTAATTATTGACCTCTTCCATGTTCTGTGTATACCACTTGTTCTATGCTTGCATTGATTTGAAAATTGAAATTAATTATTTTATATGTACTTTACTCCAAATAGGCTTGCAATAAAATGTAGTTATAGCCTCAACTGTTAACAAAAGCACTCTCAATTGGACTTATACTGGCCAGTCTTGTGTTCTTTCAGGAAATTGTAAGGTATTTATAGCTCAAACAAGCTAATTTTTCAGCAGATACACATCATTGCATTGCTTCTAGTGTCTTGATCATACTCTAGCCCTAATCTAGGAGAATGTTTATCTCTCTTTACTACTTTTTAATATGTATTTAATATATTTACAAAATTCAGGATTCTCCAAGCACAGGAGTTGCTGTTAGAGAAAATGATACAGTACCAGTGGTTACATTTATATCCCACATTTTCTCCATTGAGCTTAAGGACTTTCTTATCCTCTGCTTGATTTTCACAACAGCTCTTTGAGGTAGATCAGGATGAGACAGAGCAACTGGTCCAAGGAGTTTCATGGTTTAGTAGGTATTAGAACTTGGATTGCACAAGTCCCAGTCCAACAATAACACCATCACACTGATTCTCAATGTGATGAATGATATATGTTAACTCCCTGGATTCTCATCAGGTTGTCTCAAGGGCTGAGCAGATGGGCCAGGAAAGGATGGGCTGAGCCTGTGCTTTCCTGGCCCAGGACTCAACCTGGATTGGTCCTCAGGCTGG
>NC_056524.1:245230128-245241142 GCF_019175285.1 Sceloporus undulatus
AAAGTAGACTAAAGTCTACAAAAGCTCATGCTGCCAACTTATTTATTTCAGTTAGTCTCAAAGGTGCTACAAGATCTCTCTACATACAGATTCTACAGACTAATATGGCTATATCATTGTAGATTAAATGTGACTGGGCCATGGTGGCTACATGTATATGGTTAGCTCATGTATCCACTCAGTTGGTTTAAACACACACACACTATATTTTCAAATGCATGTAATTCTCTACATAACAAGAAGCAGATGATCACCAAACTGCAGTATTAACAGCACAGAGGGGTTGTGCTTTTTTTTTAAGATAATGCTCTCGCTCATTCAATTTCTTCTCAGTTTTTTCATGTCGCAGTTCACACATTCTCCATGCACAGAGGAATTAGGTGTGGGCTTTACATAACATGTGGACTAGTACTGAGACCCTTTCAACAATCTGAATTATAGCATTATAACTATAAAAAAAGAGAGGAAGAAAGGAGGAGAAGGGAAATTTTTCCCCCTTTTGTTATTCTGATATGTATTAAATTAATTAAAAAGAAGCCAATTTGATGGTGGGAATATAATGCTGCAGCTGGTGCTGGGAATTGTCAGAAAATAGTCCAGGATAATAGAAATGTCATTAGGAATTGTGTGTGCGTGCATTAAATCCTGGGAACTGCAATAACAATTCCCCTTGTTTAGAAGAGTTACTGCATTATTCTGTGTAGAAGTATTATTGCATTATCCTAATCTGGTTTCTAGTCATAGTTCATAGGGCTGCTGGTTTTGTGTGTGTGTTTGTTTTTTGCATTTAAAAGTTAATTTTCAATATATGTTTGTCATTTTATTCCATAGAGATGACTCAAAAGATACTTGCAGCTTGATCTTCTACACTAAGCTCACCTTGCCTCTTTCATCAAAGTGTTGTGATGTGGGGGAGAAGGTGTCCAGATGTTATCCTCCACTGGTAATCCTTTCATGCTTTCTTCCCACTTCTTCCATCTTTTTTCTTTCCAGAAAATAAAAATCTATTCCAGAGGAAATGACAGAAGAGCTGCACAGTGTCTTTTAATTGGCAGTGCTAGGAGCTGGCTCTTTGGAAACACCCCACATTTTTTTCCCATTCCCTAAATGTTCTCTTCAAATTGTACTGCAAGTTCAAAGTTTTAGTAAAACATTAGCTCATTTGAGTTCACACAAATTGTACTCTATCCTTTTACTTATCTGAGCAAAAAGGCCAGTCAATTCATGCCTCAACCTTTTTATTAAAAAATAAATTAATAGAGAACATGTTACTATTTCATGTATGCTTCCTTAAAAGTTAAACAAGTTCAGGCAATCCCTCACAAACCTTTGGTTCTTCTATGACTAAGTGAAATATTTGCCATCAATGTTAATTACTATGTCAATAAAGACAGAGACATTTTAATGAGAAATTTCCTGTGAAATTATAGCCGTCGGTTTGGTGCCAAGGTTCTGAAGAAAACACAGATTCTTTCCAGCTGATAAATCACATGCCTGGTGTATTAGCTGACTATTTTATTGGAGGGGAAAGAAGAAATGAGAATAGAAAAATGTTAAATCTTTCAGCTTTCACTGAAATCATTTCTGCAGTATCTATGAAAATATTTTGTCTCATAAGTTATGTGCATTCTTTTTATGGGTGACAAATCACAAATTAGAGTAATTCAGTTTATATCCTTGTTTGTTGTTGCTGATGAGTTATATTCCAAGTGTATGCCAATAGGTATCCAGAGTGGCTTACCAAAAAGGGTGGAGGATATAGTAAGAAGTTGGATATTTCGTATATAATATAATGAATGTTTTAGAGCAAATTAAGCCTGACCTCTCACTAGAAGCAAAGATGATTAAACAGAGGTGCAGTACAGACCACCCGAAAACTGTGGTCTGCAGGTGCTCATTTTAACTCCAGAGGGACGCTGTAGCCGCTAGACCATGCAACGTCCCTCCGGATTTAAAAGAACCCAGTTTTTCCGGGTTCTTTTACCGGTGCCCAGGTTACATCACGAGACTGCCAATGGCACACTCGTGACATAATGGATGTGCCATGACATGCGGATGGTATGTGTCCGTTACATGAAAATGGCGGCGGCCGTGCGGATGGGACGCGCCATTTCATACTAGGGTTTGTCATATCGCCACTGCCATGTCCCTTTCGACCCGTCTGAGGTTGTCATAATTCGGACATATCATGAGACAATGTGACTCATTTGAAAAGATAATAGTGCTTCATAAAGTGGAGAGCCAGTGTATTGTAGTAGTTTGGGTGTTGGACTACAACTATGGAGACAAGAGCTCAAATCTCTGTTGGCCATGGAAAACCATTGGGTGACCCTGGATAAATGACACACTCTCGGCCTCAGAGGATGGCCATGCCACACCCCCTCTGAACAAATCTTGTCAATAAAATGTCATAATAGGGTCACCTTAGAGTTGCCATAAGTCAGAAATGACTTGAGGATACACAGCAGCAACAACAATGTGGAAGACAGTAGCAAAAGGAGGAAGACCACACTAAAGGTGGATTGATTAAAGTCCTGAGTTTGCAAAACCTGAGCAGTGCCACCAGTGACCAAACCTCCTGGTGGTTTGTCATTCACAGGGTCAACTTGACCACAAATAACAACAGCAAACAAAATATTATGTCCAGTTCTGGGCACCACAATGTTGAGAAACTGAAGTGTGTCCAAAGGAGGGTGACTAAAATGGTGAAGGGTCTGAAACCATGTCCTATGAGGAATGTCTTAGGGAGCTGGGGATGCTTAGCCTGGAGAAGAGAAGGTTAAGAGGTGATATGATAGCCCTGTTTAAATACTTGAAGGGATGTCATATTGAGGAGGGAGCTAACTTGTTTTCTGCTGCTCCAGAGACTAGGAAAAGAGATTCCACCTCAACATTATGAGGAACTTCCTGACAATAAGGGCTGTTCGACAGTGGAACACACTCCCTCAAAGTGTAGTGGAGTCTCCTTCCTTGGAGGTGTTTAAGCAGAGGCTGGATGGCCATCTGTCGAGGATGCTTTGATTTAGATTTCCTGCATGGCAGGGGGTTGGACTGGATGGCCCTTGTGGTCTCTTCCAACTCTATGATTCTATGATTCTAAACAAGCAACTGTTAAAAGTGAAAGTTATGATATTTTGTCTTCATTTTTCTCAAAAATGGCAGAAGATTTAAATACTGAAATCCTGCTTAAATAAAAAAGGCAAACAATGACAATGTCAGCTGAGACTTCTCAACGAAGGTATTACAAAGTCTTTGTACCACTGGTTTGCCTGACAACAGGGAAGCAGGTCCCCCTGCCATCATGAAATCACAAGAGGTCATTCCTAGATCTCAGGTCTTGGTCTTGAAATTTCAGGCCCTGGGATGGTCCTGATATGATAACTCTAACTCTTATCTGTCATTTGTTTCCATAGGAACATGAATAAATATTTGTCTCTTGTGCTCTGCTGCAATGATTCATACCTTCTGGATTTTGCAAAGTTACAGTGCTTTCAGCTGTGCTACTGAAGCAGACTTCACCCTTTGTGCCTACCAAATAGCCAGATTGGCACTTGACTCAAAGGAAAATGATCCTGTCTGCTTCTGCCTGTTGAGATAGGAGATCAGGGTGATATGGGCAACATACCTTCCCATTCTCCTGATTTGACAGTCTAGTTAATCTTTTGCTATATACATTTTCAGTCACTTTTAAAATGTCCCAGGTTCTCCCTCCTCCCCCCACTTTCCCCCTTTGTCCTCAGCTTGCTTCCATTCCTGCAAACTAAGTTAAAAGTGCAAAAGTAGTTTACACTCAATTAACTATATATATTTATTACGATCAACTGATCAAACATACTCAGCTTAACAGGAAGGATAGGAGGGGACAGAATTGTCCTTCCCAGTAGGATCAGGCAAAAATACACTTCTGTATCCTCGCTTATCTTGTGTGTGCTTTCTCATTAATAACTTTTGTCATCTTGACCACATTCTGATGCTGCTTGGTCTGATGTGTACCATTTTTCATCTTTGAAAGGTTGGAGGGTATGGGCCAAATGTCCTGACCTGAATACTCTTAAGTCACCAGATCCCATCTGATCTTAAACCAGATCAGCCGTGGTTAGTAATTGGATGGGAGACTGCCAACAAATACCAGCTGCTATATTTCAGAGGAAGGGACTGGCAAAACCACTATTCCATGCCTAAGAAAACCTATTAAATTCATGAGGTCACCATAGGTCGACTTGAAGGCGCGCGCGCGCACACACACACACACACACACAGGCCGAAAAGGAACTTTCAATCTTAGCTTCAGCAGCTGAGTTTGGGGGAAATTTCTCCAAAAAAAAAAAAAAAAAAAAAAAAAAAAGGAAGAAGGAACACCAGCTGGATTAGAATTATAATCACTTTCTTCAGAAAATAGAGCATTAGTTTATTTTATTAGAAGTAATCCTTGCTCTAGTTTGCAGAACGCATTAATTTCTTGACCAGGCAGCGCAGACAGGAAGCTGAAACGCTAGTATTTATATCAAAATTGGCCAGTCCAGGAGCTTTAGACACTTCTGGCAATTATTGATGTTGTTGTTGTTGCACATTCCTATTCTCTGCTGGGCCTGAAGAGAGCTCCGTGGCCTGAATGCATAAAGAGTAGTTTATGGGACTGCCACCAAGGCAGAGATGCTGCAGTTTCCTGATATTATCCACCAGGACTTTGTTTTACATACTAGACAGAATAAATTTGTGTATCTGCAAGTATTAATCTGCCCCAAGATGCAACTGCACATGTATAACTGATCGAGGATGTTAGTTACATTTGGAATATCAGGTTTAATCCAGAAACATAGCTGTGGAGGTCTAGAATATCAGTATGCAAAGGGTTCCTGCAGGACCTCATCAGATGCCTTTGAAGAAATAGGCTCAAGTCTAGGAAAGCTCATGCTACCAACTTCTATATTTCAGTTAGTTTCAAAGGTACTATAAATAGGCATAGTCAATTTGTTTTTGTTAAATGCTGTGTCCACACTGACTCATGACAGCCCTATGGATATCTCCAAAACTCTGTCCTGTACTCCTCTGCTTAGGCCCTGAAAATTCATACCTGTGACCTCCCTAATAGAATCTATCCATCTAGCATGCAGCCTTTCTCTCATTCGGATTCCCTCCACCTTTCTTAGCATTATTGTCCTTTCTAATGAGTCATGCCTTCTCATGATCTGTATCATTTCTGGAGTGCAAATGCAGCCCAACTTGACTGCAAACTGCTTTTGTGCTTTGAACTGAGTTTGCAGCAACTGAAGTAATCCAAGGACAAAGGGGAACCAAGGGAGGAGGAGAGAAAATCTGATGTTTTAAAAGCAGCTGAAAAAGTGGGATGACACAGGATAAATAAATGATAATAATAATAATAAATCAGCAGGACTGCTGCTGCATAATCAGGACAATTGGGGGGGGGGGGGGTGAAAGTATGCATCATGTGAGTAAAAGTGCATAGATAGTACATTTTTCTTACTGTAAGAGTACTAGAGTTTATGGGCACCTGATAAAACCAAATACAGTAGCAGTTGATTCAGGTCAGACAAAAAAAATACTTTACTTTTCACATATTTAGTGCATGAAAAGGGTGAGGTCTAGGAGCCTGGGAGCCTTTCAGAGGAGTGCATTCACAGAGGTGTCACTAGTTTGTCACTGAGGAATATGTAGAATCTCTGTGTTCTGTAACAGTAGGATACTGGATGCCAATTTTGCATGCCAGTCTTAACTGCGGAACCAGAATATTTAGGACTAGCCTGCCATTAGGCAGAAGTAAGGGACTCATTATAGGCTGAGGCTCTTTGCTGTCCTCAGGTGTGGGTAGGTGTTCCATCACCAGTGCTGAATAAGGAGATTTCTATACATGGCTTTTAAACCACAATTACACCAGGAAAACGTGGCTTTCCCAATACTTATCATACGATGTCACCTTGAGGCTTCCTTCTGTCTTGTGACTCAGTTGATAGTAAGTCTCTGAATCTGGCTTGATTCTACAAGCCCTTCAGTACGTGTTTCTATAATGCAGTATTGCTATATGTGAGTATTTCTGTGGCAAATATCACATAATAGGTTACAGAACAATGGTTTTGCTATCAAGGAAACCAAACACAAGAAACAAACAATATTGTCTATTGACACAACACAACTTTGGGCTATTTGTTTGCCAACCAATCTGAGTTACCCAAGCAACAGCAAAATTAATTGCTCTCATATAAGAATAAAACACACGTGCCCCAATGTATAAACACACACTCCATACATATATACATAGAGGGCAACCCGGGAACATTGGCTTGGTTCCAGATGTAATCATAACAATAAAACATTGTCTTGACAACTCTATTTTGTTATTGTTAATCAGAAACAGAAACCAGACTGGGAAAGCCAGGATCCAGGATGTGCTAATTTAGGCCTTGGAGAATATATTTTGTATGGAAGAAGAGGGCAAGCAAATTTCATGTTATAAAATATTTTGTGTATAGCACAGTGGTGAGCACATACGGAAACAAGTTAAACCAAGCCTCTAAAATACATCCAAACTTTGCAAACAAAATTCTCAGTACTTCTTCCTTAAAACTGCATGGCTAGATAGCAAAATGTGATAGCTGGTGCCAGAAGAAGAGACAGTTTAATGGAGTTGGTAGTCTTAGAGCAGTGGGACTTGAGGTTCAAATTCCTCCTTCTCCAAGAAGCTCACTTGTCTACATTTCTGAAAAACTCATGAAAAAACCACCTTCCCCACAATCTGGGGCAATAAGGCCACATGACACATGGCCCTATCCACTCCAGATTTGGGGTATACTTCCTTATTGTGGAGTTTTTGAACTATGAAGGTTTTTCTGGAGTCTGCGCCACCATTTTAATATCCAGGCCAGTTCCTGGCCTGAATGGTGGTTTTTCCCTCCCCCTCCCTCAAATGCACCAGTGGTGCCAGCTCGCAGCCACATGCTAAAGTGAGATGAGGTGCCCAGACCACATGCTGGGTGCCTTGTTTTCCTCAGAGCGTTGGATGCATCAGCAAACCTGCTGCTGACAAAGGAGAAGGAGAGAAATTGTTTGGGCCAAGGTTTGAAGGTGGTGGTGGTAGCGGAGATGGCAGTGACAGCAGGGGCAGTAGTGGCAGTAGTGGGAGGAGTGGTGGGAGCAGCAGGGCCAGACCCAAGAACCTTATCGCACACAAAATTTTAAACGTTTTGAGGACTGAAAGAGGACGCTCGTGTGCGTCCAGCAGAAAACGGAGTTTATCGCACACGAAGATGTCCTCCAAGAGGCCCCGTTCCGTCCCCCAGTGCGCACCTGTTCCCATCCAGTCCTGATGGGCGCCATTTTTTGCTGACAGAAGGTAGTCCGTCAGGCAAAAATCTACAGGAACAGTCAGGTAGTTTCTGGCTGATGTCCCTGTGGAGAAAAAGGTATGTGGGATGGCTCCGGGGCAGAAGTGGGGGCAGGAATCCGTTTGGACATTTGCCCCTGTTGTAGACTAGTCCCTGGTGATCCTGGACCAGCCCTTAATGCTCAGCCTAACTTCATTGCTGGGTTCCCTATAAGGATAATATAAGAGGGAGGAAGTTCCCATACATGCCATGCTGGGCAAAAGGAGTGATTAAATCATTTTAAAAGCAACACCTGAGAACCAGGATTGGGAAACAAGTGGTTTTAAGTTGTACAGGTTGAGTTTTCCTTATCCAAAATGCTTGGACCAGAAATGTTTTTGAGTTTCATTTATATCTTTGTTTATTTATTGCATTTTGGAATCATACAGTTGGAAGAGACTGCAAGGGCATCCAGTCCAACCCCATTCTGCCATGCAGGAAATGTAAATCAAAGCATCCCCTACAGATGGCCATCCAGCATCTGTTTAAAAACCTCTAAGGAAGGAGATTCAACTACATTCTGAGGGAGTTTGTTTCATTGTCGAACAGCCCTGACTGTCAGGAAGTCCCTCCTAATGCTGAGGTGGAATCTCTTTTCCTGGAGCTTGCATCCATTGTTCCGTGTTCTAGTCTCTGGAGCAGCAGAAAACAAGCTAGCTCCCTTCTCAATATGACATCCCTTCAAGTATTTAAACAGGGCTATCATATCACCTCTTAACCTTCTCTTCTCCAGGCTAAACATCCCTAGCTCCCTAAGTCGTTCCTCATAGGGCATGGTTTCCAGACCCTTCACCATTTTAGTTGCCTACCTTTGGACACACTCCAGTTTTTTTAACATCCTTTTCAAATTGTGGTGCCCAGAACTGGACACAATATTCCAGGTGGGGCCTGACCAGAGCAGAATAGAGTGGCACTATTACTTCCCTTGATCTAGACACTATACTTCTATTGATGCAGCCTAAAATCGCATTGGCTTTGTTAGCTGCCGCATCCCACTGTTGACTCATGTTCAACTTGTGGTCTGCATGGACTCCTAGATCCCTTTCACACGTAGTTTCATTCAGCCAGGTGTCCCTCATCCTATATCTGTGCATTTCATTTTTCCGCCCTAAGTGCAGTACCTTACATTTCTTTGTGATGAAATTCATTTTGTTAGCTTTGGCCCGACTTTCTAATCTATTAAGGTCATTCTGAAGTTTGATCCCGTCCTCTGGGGTATTAGCTACTCCTCCTAATTTGGTGTCATCTGCAAATTTGATAAGTATACCCCCAATTATGCCATCCAAGTCATTGATAAAAATGTTGAATAGCACTGGTTCCAGTACAGAGCCCTGTGGGACCCCACTGGTCACTTCTGTCCAGGATGAAAAGGTGCCATTGTTGAGCACCCTTTGGGTTTGTCCGGTCAACCAATTACAAATCCATGTAACAGTTGCCTTGTCTATCCCACATTTCCCTGGCTTGTTTGCAAGAATGTCATGGGGAACCCTGTCAAAAGCCTTACTGAAATCAAGATATACTATATCCACAGCATTCCCTTCATCTAACAAGCTGGTAATTTTATCAAAAAAAGAAATTAGATTTGTCTGGCATGACTTGTTTCTCTGAAACCCATGTTGACTTTTTGTGATTATGGCATTGCTTTCTAGATGCTCACAGACTCTCTGTTTAATGATCTGCTCTATAATCTTTCCTGGTATTGCCCACATTCAAAAACTAATGAGATGAAAGATGGTAGCAGACAGCAACTTAAGGGGTTTGCAGAGGGCAATACTTTACCAATTCCAAATGCAGAGCTCCAATCAGGGGGACACTGTGAGATGGAAGTGGCTTAGCAAGCTGCCTGAGGATCATGGCATGGCCAGCAATGCTGAGGAGTCAAGCAAGATATGGACAAAGAATCTGTCTGACCTCAAACGAGACCAAATTGGTAGAGTATAGGCAGGCATATTTACAGGGCAAAACCTGTCCTCAGGCAGAATTTGGGGTTAAAGTGACGTTTCCAGGAGAGAATAATGGGAAGGTAAGTTGTGAATGGCCAGACAATCAGTGCAAATGTCTCTGTACAAAGGAGTATCACTTCCATAGGGAGGTGTTTTAGGATTTTGTTCATTTGTAAACACAAGGTCTACAACCCATCATCAGTGAAGGATTAAGCAGATTTCATTCTTGATCTATCTATCCTTGGCTATGTGCTCTGGGGCTTCCCCCATGCTGAGCCTCCCGGATCCCCAAATATAGTCCCAGATCTTCTTACATGGCATGGTTAGTTTCTTGTGCTGAGAGCGCCCTTGCGGCTACATGCCTCAGACATCCCTTTTGACATCAATTTAATGTCAGAAAAGAAGGGGCATAGAGGGAAGCCAGAACTTGGGGTAACAAAACATAGGGCCTTATTGAATTAAAAAAAGAAAAAAGAAAGAAAAAAAAAGAGGAAAGGCAGCAAAATAGAAGTGGCTTTTGATTACCTGCCCATGAAGCACTTCCACTCTATTGCCAAGGGAAATGATCATAAACGTGTGCCTTTTGTTCTGCTGGAAAAATCCATTTGGCAAAAGCCACACATTTACAACCATTTTCCTCTGGAGGGAAAATGGAAGTACTATGACATTATGAGGGAAGGTAAACAAAAAGTCGCTTCTGTGTTACTGCTTCTTATCTTTCTTTTGTAATGTGAAAAGGCCCATACTAGTTTGGCATTATTTCTCATTATGCTTTCTCCATGACAGCACTCTGGTGATCCATGGTTGCTTGATCTGTTTTTGACACTGCCAAATGCTGCCTGCTGGGAGGAAGGGTGGGACAAGCAGTTGTGGCAGTCAACCATCTCCTGAAGCTGGCTGCTGTGTCAATGTGAACACAACACCTGGCTTTGGGATGTTGGTGGCCAGGGTCGGTCTTCTTCCCCCAATTAAAGATTGATGCTGCTGTGTGCATACTCACACAGTAGCCCCGCGCATTGGGAGTAAGCGGGGGACAAGCGATCCCAGCTGCCAACACCTTTCCAAAGCCAGCAGCTGTGTGAGTATAATTTAAATGTTGATTGGCATTTATAGGAGAGGTGGGAGAATTTGAAAGGATCTTTAATAGCTGGAGAAAGGAAAGTATCATGTTATTGCTCATGTAACCAGAGAAAGTTCAGTTGAGGCTGCAGCCTACAGCACAAATAGCTACAGTCGAACAAGATTAAATGTAGTATGCAGAGAGCTCTTGTAGCAACTTTGAGACTAAGGGGCTGTACAAATGGGAGGCATGCAGCTGCCCCTTTACTGGCCAGATCATGGCCATGGCAACCACACACTGCGGCCCTGATACACCCTCCAGAGAGCACAAAAAGGAGTTGCAAAAAGCAGGTACCATATCCCTGGCGGCACGGCTTTAATTATGCCCCTTTGGCACTGCATTGTGTAGATGCAGCACTGAGTCACGCCATGATAACACGCGCTGTGTAGAGTGGTGCATGCCAAAATGGTATCCTGGGTCGGAGCTAGGGCATCCAGCATGAGGACGCTGTGCCCTGGCTCTGCCAACAGGCCAGGACAAAGTACCTGTCTGTATAAACTCTTTCATAGAATCATAGAATCATAGAATCATAGAGTTGGAAGAGACCACTAGGGCCATCCAGTCCAACCCCC
>NC_056524.1:245241167-245250050 GCF_019175285.1 Sceloporus undulatus
AACCCCCTCCATGCAGGAAAGAAATCCATCAAAGATCCCTGACAGATGCACCATCCAGCCTCTGTTTAAAGACCTCCAAGGAAGGAGACTCTATCCACCCTCCGAGGAGTCCATTCCATTGTCGAACGCCTTATGTCAGGAAGTTCCTCCTAATGTTGTGGTGGAATCTCTTTTCCTGTAGCTTGCATCCATTGTTCCGGGTTCCTGTTCTCTGGAGCGTAGAAAACAAGCTTGCTCCCTCTTCAATATGACATCCCTTCAAATATTTAAACAGGGCTATCATATCACCTCTTAACCTTCTTTTCTCCCAGGCTAAACATCCCCAGCTCCCTAAGTCGTTCCTCATAGGGCATGGGTTTCAGACCCTTCACCATTTTGTCGCCCTCCTTTGGAACACGCTCCAGTTTCTCAATGTCCTTTCTAATTGTGGTGCCCAGCAACTGGACACAATATTCTAGTGGGGCCTGACCAGAGCAGAATACAGTGGCACTATTACTTCTCTTTGTCTAGAACACTATACTTCTATTGATAGCAGCCTAAAATAGCATTGGCCTTTTTAGCTCCGCATCACACTGTTCACTCATGTTCAACTTGTGGTCTATTGGACTCCCAGATCCCTTTCACACGTAGTTTCATTCAGCCAGGTGTCACCCATCCTATTTGTGCTTTATTTTTCCGCCCTAAGTGCATACCTTACATTTTCTGTGTGAATTCATTTTGTTAGCTTTGGCCCAGCTGTCTAGTCTATCAGGTCATTTTGAATCTTGATCCTGTCCTGGGTATTAGCTATTCCCCCTAATTTTGTGTCATCTGCCAAATTTGATAAGTATGCTCCCAATTCTGTCTCTAGGTCATTGATAAAGAGGTTGAATAGCACTGGACCCAGGACAGAGCCCTGTGGGACCCCACTGGTCACTTCTCTCCAGGATGAAAAGAGCCATTGTTGAGCACCCTTTGGGTCGGCCGGTCAACCAATTACAATCCATGTAACAGTTCCTTTGTCTACCCACATTTCCAGCTTGTTTGCAAGAAGTCATGGGAAACCTGTCAAAGCCTTACTGAAATCAAGATTACTATATCCACAGCATTCCCTATCTACCAACGCTGGTAATTTTATCAAAGAATTTACCTGACCCTGAAGGGCAGGGACAGTTTGGGGATTTTGTTAGTTTACCAGCCACCCCTTGCGCTAACAGACTCCCTGGCCGAGCTGACACAGTTGGTCTCGGAACTGTTGTTGGAGTCCCCTAGGCTTCTTGTCCTGGGGGACCTCAACATTCCTTTTGAGGCCAACCATGTTCCAACTGGTGCATCTCGGGAGTTCATGGCTACCATGACAGCCATGGGCCTGTCCCAATTAGTCTCAGGGCCCACGCATTCGGCTGGTAATACACTCGATGTCCTCTGTACGGATATGGAGACTCCGTGGGCAGAGGTTATTCATGTCTCTCCCTTGTCATGGACAGACCATTTCCTGGTCGAGGCTAATATCAAGGCTTCTACCCAGATCCCTCCCGGGGGTGGTGGACCCATTCGGATGGTCCACCCTCGAAGGCTCATGGAACCCAAAAGGGGTCTATGGTTGGAACTGACAGCGATTCTCTTGATGCCCTAACTAATATCTGGGATAGTGACCTTTCTAAGGCTATACACAGTATCGCTCCCAAGCATCCTCTCAGACCTGCTTCCAAAAAACGGCCATGGTACACGGAAGATCTTCGGGCCAGGAAGTGGGTTCTGCGATGGCTAGAGCGCAAATGGCGGAGACATCAGCGCTTAGCCGACAAGACACTCCTAGACTCTCTTTTCGAGGACTATGGAGTGGCGATAATCGCAGCGAAGGATTCGTTCTTTTCTGCACATATCACATCCGCAGAGTTGCGTCCGGCAGAGCTGTTCAGGGTAGTGAGGGAGCTTACTCGACTCCCTCCTCCCCTGAACCCTATTTTGGAACCATCTAAAGCCTGCTGCGACGGGTTTAACAACTTCTTCGCGGATAAAATCTCTCGGATAAGGGCTGATCTTGACGCCAGTATTAGTTCAGAATCTAGAGTAGAGGTGTCCAGAGCTTCCGTGGACTTGGTTAAACTGGATCACTTTGAGTCTGTCTGTACCGAGGATGTGGACAAGATTCTTCGAAGTGTTAGGAGGACGACTTGTTCTCTCGATCCCTGCCCTTCGTGGCTGACAGTTCAAGGGGGAGTCGGTGTAACTAATATGTTACACCACTTTATTAATACATCCTTCAGGGATGGGCAGTTTCCATCTGCATTGAAGACGGCCATAGTAAAACCTTTGTTGAAAAAGCCCTCCCTTGACCCCCCTAATTCGGATTAATTATCGGCCTGTCTCACTGCTGCCATTTTTAGGGAAGGTGATCGAGAGGGCAGTTGCCCTTCAGCTTCAGGGGATCTTGGATGAGACAGATTATCTGGAACCATTTCAAACCGGCTTCCGGGCGGGCTATGGAGTTGAGACTGCCATGGTCGCCTTAGTCTGGGCATGGACAGGGGAAGCGTATCCCTGTTAGTGCTCTTGGACATCTCAGCAGCCTTCAATACCATCGACCATGGTATCCTTCTGGATCTCCTGAGGGAGTTAGGTATCGGGGGCTCTGCTCTGCAGTGGTTCCGTTCCTACCTCTCAGGCAGATTCCAGTTGGTGGAGCTGGGGGACTGTCGCTCTGATAGGAGGGCCCTTACATCTGGTGTCCCTCAGGGAGCGATTTTGTCCCCTATGCTATTTAACATGAAGCCGCTGGCAGAGATCATCCGGAAACACGGGGCGCGGTGTTATCAGTACGCTGATGACACCCAAATAGTTTTCTCTGTGTCTCCGACTGATGCAGTAACTAGGGGTGGCATCTCTCCTCTTAATGCTTGCCTGGAGTCGGTAATGGGCTGGATGAGGGAAAACAGACTCAGCCTGAATCCAGAGAAAACGGAAGTGCTGGTGATTGGCTCTCCTGGCCCAGGTAAGGAAATTGTTCCACCTGTCCTAAATGGGGTCACGCTTCCTGTGAAGGACTCTGTTCGCAGTTTGGGGGTGCTCCTGGATTCGTCGCTTCACCTTACTGCTCAGGTGGATGCGACGGTCAGGAGCACTTGTCATCAGCTTCGGCTGATACGCCAGCTGCGACCCTTCCTTGGCCAGGGGGACCTTGAAACCGTGGTACATGCTCTGGTAACCTCTCGATTAGATTTCTGTAATGCGCTTTACATGGGGCAACCCTTGTACCAGACCCGGAAGCTTCAATTAGTGCAGAATATGGCTGCTAGGCTGGTTACTGGATGCCCCAGAGCTAGCCATATAACACCAGTCTTAAAAAATCTTCATTGGCTGCCTATTCGCTTCCGGGCCAAATACAAGGTGTTGGTTATTACCTATAAAGCCCTAAATGGCTTGGGCCCAGAGTACTTGGAGGACCGCCTCTCCCCATACAATCTGCCCCGCACTATCACATCGGGTGAGAAACATCTTTTAAGAGCTCCTGATGTTAGGTATGTGTCATCTCAGAGGGCTTTCTCTGTTGCAGCCCCACAGCTCTGGAACTCCCTCCCCAACGAGCTCCGTACTTCCACCTCCCTTGATGTCTTCAAGAAGAACCTGAAGACTTATTTGTTCCGCCAGGCTTTTCCACCGTGAGCCTTGTTGTTATGCTCCCCCTTGCAGTGTTTCGTTGTATTCCATTCTACACAGCCACTTGTATGGTTATTATTGTATTGTATTGTTGTAAATGTTTTTATTGCTATTTGTGATATTGTTGGGGAAGGGAGTTGTGATGTTTTTATCTGTTTTTATCTTGCTGTACACTGCTGTGATCTTTGGAACAGCGGTATAGAAATAAAATTTTATTATTATTATTATTATTATTATTAACCTATTAATTAGCTATAACTTATGATTTATATGATGAGCTATAACTTATGACAATTAATGCAAGGTTTGTGTATTTTGCATTCTGCTGCTTAAAGAAAAAAGGTTTTAAAAATGCAATTAAAATGCTTTTGATTAGTATGGCAAACAGCAAAAGAGTTGTCTGTCTTTCCCTCCCATTTTGTGCAATGTATGAAGTGTCTCTCAGCTCTTTTTAGACTGGCCACAATCCATGGCATCTTTTTTGTCTCTTGGCCTAATGTATGCCTCTTCAGTAGCTGACCTTGTATTTGGCTGTGTTGAAGCACATACCATTTGAAAGAAGAGTGCTGCACACACACAGGCAGGCCAGCTGTTTCTCTGGAGTTTATCACACGGGAGGAATTTCTCCTAATTTCGAATGAAAAGAAAGTGGGGCCAGAACGCATTCACGTGAATTTGCTAGTTCAGCGAATTTATGTGAATACGAATTGTATTCGAACTGACTTCCCATTGCCCAAAAATAGCTTGCCATTGCCCAAAATTGCGTGTGATCACCTCTCACGCAATAACGTGACACCCTATGATTGCGTTCGGACTGACTTCCTATTGCCCAAAATTGTGTGTGGTAGTTATCACACAATAACATTACACCCCATGATCGTGTTCAGATTGCCATTGGATTAAACTTCCAATTTCCCTTGTCTAATAAATTCCACTGTGTGTTCTCATTACCATTCCTGCACCAATCTTTTTATCATCTCCTGCTGATATGCAACAATCCACACTGATGTTTTCTGCTTCCTCCAGATCACTGGTAAAGACATTTAATCAGGTTGGGACTAATAAATGAAAGGATATATTTAATCTAATTTTAAATTCCCTTTGTGCATCCTATTTCATTTTACACATCTCAGAAACTGAAAATTAATTAAGTCTCATTCGCTTCTGTTTTCTGTTTTTAAACCATATGTTTAACTTTCAGTAAGCACTGAAAGCGTAGCACACTGGAGGATGAAATTTAATTCTGTTCCAAAAATGCCAATAAGCATGATTCATCTCTTGCTAGCCCTATTACTAAACATTTCTTTAAGACATTAGCCTATGCAACAATGGAGCACAATGTCTACAATGGTTTTATGGAGCTGTCCACATTGCAGAAATAATCCAGTTTGACACCACTTTAACTGCCATGGCTCAATGCTAGGGAATTCTGGGAACTGTAATTTTATGAGACATTTAGCCTTCTCTGTCAGAGAGTTCTGGTGCCACAATAAACTACAATTCCTTGCATTCCATAGCATTGAGGCATGTCAATTAAAGTGGTATTAAACTGGATTATTTCTGCAGCACAGATGCAACCAATATATGAACTCAAGGGGTGTTCTCACTTGTGATTTAAAACGAATTTAAATACAGCGGTTCATTTTAAAGCGATTCAAAATACAGCAAGTGTTATCCCACTTTTCAATTCGCTTTATTTGTATCATTCCCATTTACTTAACGTTTTATTTTAATTTGCTGTAATTGACCCTGTTTCATCCCCATTCAAGGATGAATCAGTGTATATTTAAACCGGTTTTGTTACTTTTTCGTTCACATTCACTTGTTTTGGCTGTCAGTCAAAGCGACATCATCATGACGTCACATTAATTCGGAGTAACATACACCGATGTAGCCTGAACCTGCGTTCCCACTACCTGGCCGTTTTTAATTCGTTATAAATTTTGCGGTTGTTTTTTTTAAAAGAGCCAATCAGGTGGCGCTTATTTGTCCTCTTTTGTGTCTCCCCATATTAACTGCCATAACTCAGTGCTAGGGAATCCTGGGAATGGTAGTTTATTATGGCACCAGCACTCTCTGGCAGAGGAGGATAAATGTCTCACAAACACAACCATCCCATAGTTCCTCTGGAAAGAGCCTCGGTAGCCCCAAATTGGCTTTGGCTGCCCCATGGGGAGAGAATCTTTGGGGAAGATTGCTCCCAGGGCTGTCAGGAGAGCCTTGAAGTGGGGATATGTCCTGCAAAACCCATCCCATAGTTCCTCCAAAGCCCATCTGCTGCTCAGGCAGAGGTGAAAAAGAAAAAAAGAATAGTTAAAAATGGTGTTCAGTGGCTCTCCTCACACATCGGTCTATGAAAGAGGAGCAGAGGGGAGGTTGCAATCCACTGAAGGAAAGGCTATTATGCGAATGGAAGAAAATGGCGCTGGCGATGCAGAAAGAGACCAAAGAGGGTGACACCCCCAGGCCAGCCCATCACGCTCCGCTCCTCCCATCCAGTTGACCCAATTCAAAGGTTGAAACGTTCCTATTTAAATATTCCGAATCCTATCCCGAATCAAGGAAAAATTGTAGGTTCGACCCTTCTATTTTTTTAACCCGGATTATACACCATTAACACAGATTAAATAAAAATCCACTTTACTATTCAGATTTTAGTGGGAACGATTGCGGGTTACTCTGGAACTGTTCTAGAGTTAATTCGGTTTCTAATAGGAATGCTATACCTTGGATTCGATTTGTAACACGGAGTATAAGCCATTGAGAACACCCCCTAAGTAAGTAAGTAAATAGTCCTATTCAGTGCACTTCATTCCCCCCTCCCCCAGGTTTGAGGAGCAAAGAGAGGTCTCTTTAGATCTAGGTCGACTTTACTTCCTTCAAACACTGTAAACCTGTCTTGCTGGCTTTGGGGCCCCTCCTGCCCATTTTTCTGAGCAAGGCCCTGGACTTGTGCTGTGGACTTTGTCCCAAAGTCCTGCTCTTATGGCAATACTATTTCTCAGGGAGAAGATTAGGATAACAACCCTTCTTCCCTGAGAGATAAACCATAGGAGCTTCTAACTTCAGTCTCCAATTTTCTAGTATTATAGAAAATGAGATAATGCACATGTTTTGCACCTAGAACTTTTATATTTGTTATGTCTGCATTTACTTGGTAACTAAACTGTATTCCTAAATGCTCAACTGAATTTTTCGGTTACTATAATGCTAATGATTTGAGGACTAAAGGAGAATTTCATTAGGAGGACTGAGTTCTTATTTGAGAGGCTGATCTCTCTTTTTGCCTTTCCCCCATAATGTCACCCCTGGCTATACACCTTTCAGAAATGCACCACTGAACTCAACGGTGTATATATTAAAGAATGAAATGAGGGTGAAAAATTAGTTTTGCAGGAGATCCCCCCCCCTTTTCATTGGTGTGATCCAGGTATTGCAGAACAAAGAGACAAGGAAAGAGTTTCCCCGAAGCTGCTTGATAGTAACGCATGTGTATGCCTATGCACAAATGTGTGTGCACGTGCACAAATACACAGAGAGAGAGAGTCTAATTATCTGCTTTTTTCTGGTATAAGAAATACTAAAATGTGGAACAAGGAGATAAAAGAAGGGTGAAAAATGTACACTTTTACCTTGCCCTTTCTCTAGTGAAGCTTATTTGATGGCAAAGCATGCAACAGAGGCAGGTTGGGGTGAGAGATTGCTACTTACCCAAGGACCTTTATGGCTAAGACATGATTTTGCATCTATCCTGGTCCAAGCCAGCCCTTCTTTCATTATACTTCACTGCATTCTGCTCGACAATGTTGAGTGGCTTCTAAGTGCTAAATTAGATGGAAAACCATGACTGGATCTTCTGTGTCTCTGCATTTATTTTGAAAGCTGTCAGAGCAGGTCTGTGGGGTGAGATTGAAATGAGAGTATGGTTGTGGGGAAGAGGGGAATAAACTTTTCCCTATCCTGTTTTTCTTTTCTTTTCTTTTCTTTTTTTATATATATTTTTATTACACAAAAATATGATATATACAATATACAAATATGAATACCGAACAAATACAAACATAATACACAACAACGCACGGATACATTAAACATACATGCTTATTCATTACTGTTTAAAATTCTCTTCAAGTACTTCCAGCAACCATTATGGTACTTAGCTATCTTAACATATACTATATTCCACCACATCCAGCTTGAATTTCTTAGCTTTTGTTATCCTGTCTATCTATCCTAGGATAGAAGCCGAGTATAACTCAATTCCAGTTGGAATCTCCCAGAATAATAAGGGCCTATAGTCTAGCTTCTTCTAGAACAGTCAATATATTGAGACACCATGCCATATCTATGATATCTTAAGCCCACAATATAAATCCAAACATTTCCATCCAAATACCCTATCCTGTTTTTCATATGTGACTTTTCATCAAGCTGCTGTTTGCTCTCTTGGGCGTGTTACAGACCGCCCCTTTGAGGCGGCCTGTAACCGGCCCTTTCCCCGCTGTATCGGGGCCTCAGCTGCCACAACGGCAGCCTCTGAGGCCCCGATCCACTGCTTTCCAGGCCGCTTCCCCGCAGCCTGGAAAGGGGTGTCCTTGGGGCTTCATGCCCCAAGGACACTCAATGGCGGCGGGGAGGAGGAGAAAGGGGCCGCTCAGCCCCTTTCTCCCTTGCGTCCCTGGCGCAGCCATCTAAAGGCTGCGCCAGTGATGCAAACTGCAGAAGGAGCTCTGTTTTGGAGCTCCTTCTCGTGCCGCGGAAAGAGCGCTCTAGGCGCCCTCATGCAGCGCGACGACGTCACAACCGCGCCGCCTCGTTTGGAGGCAGCGCAGTGGTGACGTCGTAATGGCAGCCCCCGTGTGGAACGGGCACCGCCATTTTGTACGGACTGGGTCCATACTAGGGTTTGGGGCATCAAGAAGTGACGTCCCTTTCTAACCCTAGTATGGACCCAGTCTGTACTATTACGCCCATTTGTAATGGGCCTTGGGGGAAAATATAGTACAACAGCTTCTTTACTCACATTTTAAAAGACTGGAAGCCTAGTTATATTATAGATGGATAGGCTCAATCAAGGAAACCATAGCCCTGAATTTGCAGGACCTGTGCTGACCTATTGTTGACCAGAGTTCTCAAAGATCTTTCATTCATAGGTTTAGCCTAAGTAGAAGCTGTTTTCATGGTAGATGAGAACAACAAAAAAAGCCCATTAAAGACCTCCAATGTGTCATCTTGTTTGGTCCC
>NC_056524.1:245250075-245257575 GCF_019175285.1 Sceloporus undulatus
TATGCATCCTTGCTTTCCACCCCACTTTAACTCTTTAACTGAAGTTAAGAGTTCCACTGTTCTTCCTTTATTAGCTCAAGTACTACAGGTCTCCCTTTGCTACCTTAGCAATGGGGCAGAATCCAGATACTGAGTGGTGCCTGCATGACCACCCACATGAACCAAGGTAGGATTTAAAAACAAGGTAGAACTGCAGAGCTCCCTAAGGCCCATTTTGAGTTTCTCAGTATGTAGACCTTGAGATTAACTGAAAGAAGTTGAAAGCATGAGCTTTTGAGTACTTCCTCAGCTGCATTAGTGGAGTGAAAACCAGGGACAGTATATATAGCCATTGGTATGTGAGAAGTCAATTCAAAATCTTTTTCTTTCTCAGGTTCCTCTAGCAGCTCCCCTACCATTATTATTATTTTTAGGAAAAATGCCCAACACCCCTAATATTATGCTCTGTTGTGGTGTGACTGCCCTTTTGTGGTAACAAGGAGGTAAACCAGTTTCTAGTTTCCTTTGGTTAGAAAAGACCACCTTGGGATTTTTGACATTTAAAAACTTTTAACAAGGTTAGAGGCTACAGTCTTCCAAAGTTCCTTTTGGGAAACAATGCAGCCTCCAAATTCTGGTATTTGCCCATTCCTGCACAACTAAGCACTATCCTTTGATTCTTTTGATGTCAAAAAAACGATACCTGGGCATAATAAATTGGTCATATAGGGTGACAGTTTCATATAGCAAGGTGTCCTGGACCTAGGCAGAATTCTATAGAATCCACATTTACTCCCTTTCCTAGAATTTGGCTGCAGTTAAGCCTTCCGCTATCAAGCATAAAAGTATTTCGTTTAGTAAGATGTGCAAAACACTGTAACTGAAGGCACAGAGGTCAAATCCAGCCAAGAGCCTAGACATTAATCTTCAAGAGGGAGTACCACAAATGTAATAATAGAAATCCATGGCAATGTCTCATGACAGGAAGGGAAGCAGGAGACAAAAGATGCATTTGCAAGACAAAGTTCAAACTTATTAAATACTTGCTAGCTTCAAGCTCTTGGCATCCTTTCTGATGTGGTTTGAAAGAAACTTTCCAGGCTTCTTTCAGCTGTGCAGGTACAGACAACTGCTTACAATGACTTTTCTTCCAATCTCTGCAACACATGACATGATAGAAGAATGTTATATTCCATTTCCAAAATGCAACCATGCTGTTCTTGTGTCTTCATATCGTTTCTGACTTATGGAGACCCTAAGACGAAACACTACATTGGAGTTTTCTGGAGCTGGGAGTGTGTGACTCACCAAGGCCACCCAGTGGGTTCTATAGTTACTGAAGAACTAAACCTTATTCGAGAGACATAACCCACAGTCAAACCAACAAAGTAACAATGGGCTTCTAGGTAAAAATGTGCAGGATGACTTTATCCCCTTCTGTCAATCTCTCATGATATATACAACTGGGGACTGAAGAGCAGGGAGCAGAACTCTCTTTTACTGACTTCTAACACCTGGAAGCTGATTTTAATACTGGTAAAACATCACCCTGACACTATCATTCTCGCTTGTCAGTGGTCGTATGGAACTCTCATTCTGTTACAGCTCCTTTATTCATACTGCAAAGTTGCTCTTCTAAACATCCAGGTCTTTAACAAAGCACACCAACACCTTTTAAAAACTACCTTATAATGCCTCTATTGATCTCTTCTGCTTCCACACTTAACCCCAATCATTAGAGGCCAAGAGTAGGAGAAGGACTATTTCATTCATGTCCTGCTTGTGGGCTTTCCAGAGGCATCCAGTGGGAGACAACATATGCCCTATGCAATGGCTGCACCAAAATGCTGAATTCATTTATAGAGTCCACCACCACCTGATTTTACCATTCAGTGTGATGTGTGGCATTTTGTTTCTATGTGATTTGTTATTTTCATTAAGCTTTGTAATTTTCTTTCTTTTTTGCTTTTAAATTTCAACAATCACCTTGAGTCTTGTGTGAAACAATAAAGGAAAGATACAGTTTTCTGTATACCGTAAATAGATTTACAATATGCAGGGAACAGGAGATTGAATTGCTTGTCTAGATGGACAAGGAAAAAATCGAGCCAGGATATGCATCTGAACAGCACTTCACAGGTTCAGTAAGATGTTTTCATTTCCCTTCTCAAACCCACTTATATTAACTCTGTCAGATACAGCAATGTGCTCATGACTCACCGGTATCTTACTTTGACCTTGTATTGTCTGATTGCAGTAGACTTTTCCAGATGCTCCTGTGAGTCAGTGTCACACTGCCACACTTGGGATGCAGTCTCCGGACTGCCACGTGATATGGCGCAGAACTGTGTGAGTTGGGACAATGCGAACATATACACAAAATACCTTGCAGAAAATCCACAGCAGATGTTAATTCCGTCTTTCTGGTGGGTGTGATATTGCAGCTGGTTCAAGAGTTCAAAGATCAAGTCAAGAGATGCCTCCTCACTTTTGTCTGGAAAAGCCAGCTCCAAACTTATCACTGGGTTTGTGTTACACATGGGTAGGCAGCTGTGTTTGTCCCGGATCAGTCCAGGAGAGTAACTTCAGTATCTTGCCAGGCATGAAAGAAGGCAGCAGCACACTGTTGGAGGCAGCGTGCAAGGAGAGGTCTGGAATGGCTCATGAGCAGGAGAGGGTAAACGGGGGAAGCCTCCTGCTCATCAGTTGGGCCTCCTGCTCAGGATGTCCATCTGAGATTTGTCCCTGAACACCTGTGGCTCCAGGCACCAAGACCGGAACACTGTTATCTGGCTGTGGGCACGGAGCTGTATCCCCAAGTTCTTTTCACAAAAGTTCACACAAATTACTATGCCCATGTTCTGTCCCCTGGGACAAAGTTCCATCCAAGGTCCCAGTGCCAAGCAAGCTGGTGAAGTTGGCCGCAAGGCCCGCAGGGTTCATTATCCAACCTTTCTGCCCTTGGCTGTCTTCTTAAACAAGCTTGATTGGTGGTATTTCTCAGGAATCCTCCAGGCGGAGGGAAGACCTCTGAAGCAGTAGAATGCTGCATTTCCTGGCAGTGGGCCTGCTGAACTAACAGGCCGGTTCCAGCTCAGTTTCCATCCCTGTTCAGATTCCTTCTTTGGCCTCCCACCCCCACCCTCTTCTGAGTCACTCTGCAAGTCCAGCACGCAAGCCAGTAGGCAGACGCCGAGCCTCAGGGCAAAGAAGAAGAAAGAAAGGGGGGGGGGGTGAGGCCAATAACTACTCACTGTCCAGGTGCGACACAAAGGAAGCACGATCCCAACAGAAAGTCCCAGAAGGCAACCAATCTCATCAGCACCATGATTTACCCAGGGCCACAGACACAAAGAAAACTCAACTTCACCCCAAAAAGACCCACCCTCCTCCTTATTCCTACCTCCCCACACACCGAGTGGGGACCGAATGTCGCATATATCATTTATTTACTAGGACTGGTGTTCTTCTCTCCATAAGACAAGTGTCGTGCGTATCTTTACCACTCCCACAGAGACCCAAGATAACAGAATACATACTTGTCCCATGCCAATTTGCAATTTCCAAAAGACCTCTCCACACACACTCTTTTAGAAAGTCCCATTCAAGGAGGTTGTGTGTTATTTATTCTAGTATTTTAAAAAACCCATTATCTGATGAAACGGACACTAATCCCAAAAGAAAGTTTCAAAGGTACTACTGGAATTTTTAAATGTTCTTTTACACACTGACTCCCTCCAAGTGTTTCTTGAGCCAGAAGTTACCAAATGAGCCATTAATTCAGAGCAGATGACTAAGAGCAGTGGGAATGTGAAACGTTGGAAAAGACTCTTCCTGATGGACGGAGTGCTCAAGACTGTGTTTCCATCACTCACACCACACCCACTTGTGGCTTTCAAATTTGTCTCGTCACTCCCTCTTCCAAGGCCTTTCAGTAGTTTCACATTCCCACATGCTGCCAGTCATTGGGTCTGAATCACAGGCCAAGCGCTCGTAGCCACTTCTGACTTAAAAATGAACAGCCGAAGAGATGCTCAGCCTGCTTCGCCTCCATCTACAGCCCAATGGAGCTTTTGCAGCCCTGGGGAAGAGGAAAATTTGCCATGGTGAGAGAAATAAAAAGGAACCCAAGT
Source organism: Sceloporus undulatus (assembly GCF_019175285.1). Lineage (NCBI taxonomy): Eukaryota > Metazoa > Chordata > Lepidosauria > Squamata > Phrynosomatidae > Sceloporus > Sceloporus undulatus. The sequence goes on from NC_056524.1 coordinate 245,254,188, forward strand.
ACAGTTTGCAATGAATTATCAGAAGTCATTGGGAAATAGTCTCCTGGCAGACCAAGACTGGTCTGCAATCGCACGCAAAAGTAATCTGGTTTGGCCACCACTTTAACTGCCATTGCTCAATGCTATGGAATTCTGGGAATGTAGTTTGTTGTGGTACTAGTCAAACCAGATTATTTCTGCGCAGTGCAGATGCAAGCCTTGTGTTCCATGTGAAGTCAAAGGCAAACCTGCTTCAAGAACATTTGCAGCAAGAAAATCCCAAAACTGGGAAGCGAGGGGCAGGGAAGAAATAGCATAGCCAAATAGTTTTATCACTCCTGTGCTTTATAAATCACTTGGCAGTCCCAGGAAAGAAGGCATTACATGCAAGCAAGCAGGTATGAATGGGGCCTTCTGACTGACCTGTACATCCTCCAGACAACCTTGCAAGGAAAAGAAAGCCTCCACTTTGCTTAAAAACAGAAACACACACACAAAACTACATATAGCAGGAAATTGCAAGACAGAACAGAACTCTTCCTGCCTTTCTTCTGCAAAGACTTTCTTTTACCCATGCTTTATGCTTCTCTGCCCAAAGCTCGGCTTTATTCCCTGACATTCTGCCAGCAGAACAGCAAGGGTTTCTCCCCCCCCCCCCCCGTCACAAGGAGTTTAGATCCCACTAAATAAGTAATAAACTGAAATGAGGTACAAGAACTACAATGAAGTTTTGTCCTAGAGCAAGGCGTCTCAGCCTGAAGGGCAGTCCATGAAACTGCCTTCTGGTGCAAATCCTATGGCAGCCTATCCCGGGTGCGAGGATGGCTCCCGGCTCCCCCAGAAACAAGGAGCACCTCTGGTGCCCCAACAAACTAGTTTCCCAGAATTCCATAGCATTGAGCCATGGCAGTTAAAGTGGTGTCAAACCAGAGAATTTCTGCAGTGCAGATGCAGCCTGAGGGTCATTGCAAGGATAAAAGATCCTATATACTCTGCACAAAAACACAACTCCTAGATTGATATACAGACTAAAAAGAGAGATAACAAATAGGTTAGCCAGCCCTCTTTTGCTCCAAGTGAAGATTTAAAATATAAAAAACCCTTCTTCTGTAGTTGCCATGAGGGACAGCTGCCTTCAATCCCAGCTGAGGGGGTGGTGAGGGTAGAGATAAATAAAGACAATAACAATAATGATTCTAATTAATCCAGATTAGCAGGTGTGAGAACAGGAGGACTGAGGTTCCTGATTATATCTGCGTGAGAGCCATCCAAAGGTAGATAATGCTGTTTAACCTACAGGAAATGCTGCGCAATTTGGTTCCCTTGAGGTCCTCCATGTCGTCCCCCCTGGAAAGGTCTCAAAACCCCACTGAAGCCTTGCAGGCTTGAGGCAGGTGAGTGGATGCTGGGATCTCCAGCCTCCCAAGGGGCTTTGCTCCCAAGGAAACCTATGGGGCTCTAAAGCTGCCACTCCTAGAGGCATTTATTTGTCCTTCCTGGACATGGGGTCCCAGCACCCATTTTTCTTCTTCCATGGACTTTTGTTGTTCTTGTTGCTGTGTACCTTCAAGTCATGACTAATGGAGACCCTAAGGCGAACCTATATGGGGTTTTCTTGGCAAAGCTGGTCCAGAGTGGGTTTGCCTTGGCCTACCCTCGAGTAAAACCAGACCCTGGTGGAAGGCAACCAAGGCAGCCTTCCTCTCCCTTTCTCCCCTGGCTTTGGAGAGAGCGCTTGGGAAGAAGCTCTTGTTAGTTTTGCCATTTTTCCCTTCTGTAATTTTGGACTGCGACTCTGGAGAACAAGGCTCGAATCCCTGCTCGGCCAGGGAGACCCACTGGCTGATTTTGGGCGAGTCACACTCTCTCAGCCTCAAGGGAAGGCAGGGGCAAATCCCCTGGGAACCCACCTTTCCAAGAAAACCCTGTAATAGGGTCACCTAAGTCAGAAATGAATGACTTCAAGGCACACAACAAAGTCCTCAGAAGACAGGGTGGCCAGACCCCTTCTCCAGAACTGGAGGACATTTCCAAATAAAGAGCTAAAACCACTCCTAGAAATACAAAACCAGGCTTCTCAGCCCTGTATTTCTGGGGCAGGAGGTTGAAATGTAGGACAGGTCCTGGGAAAGATTAGGGTCACTCACTCAGCTGCAAAAGGAAGACTGACAAACAAAAAGGCTTTCTCTTGAGAGAAGTTTTTATGGAGTGCGTATGCTTTCAGGTTCAAAACACACTGCAGAAATAATCCAGTTTGAGACCTCTTTAACTGCTCTGGGGAATCCTGGGAACTGTAGTTTATTGTGGCCCCAGAGCTCTCTCATCCCAGTGAAGGTTAAATATCTCACAGAACTACAATCCCAGCACTGAGCCATGGCAGCTAAAGCAGTTTCAAACTGGATTGTTTCTGCAGTGCATTGGACCTTAGTCGTGCCTTTTAACTTTTGCTTATTTTTATGTTAAGTTTAGACTGTTTGTAGGTGGTTTTATCATTCTACTACAACTACTAATATTATTATTACTGAAATGCCTTTATCTGTGAGCTGCCTTGGGCTCCTTCTGGGAGAAAGGTGGCATACCAATGAAACAAAGAAAGACAGGCTTAAGGAGAGACAATTGCAGAAGAATGCCTCTGGTTCAAGATAAGATGAATCCCAATTGTTTCATTGTTGTTGTTGTTGTTGTTTTAAGGTTCAAATGTTTTAATACCCAGCCTTGAATCCCACTGTGAGAGAAAGGTGGGATATAAATCCTATAATATATATATATATATACACACACACAATTTTGTAAAAAAAGAGATGTGGAAAGTATGCCCCAATTACTGCTAAATGTCTGGTTAAATGTGTGTGTGTGTATATATATATATTTGTACAATAAAAAATGAATTGAGGACAACTTAAAATTACAGTTTGTCTGTGTGTTCATCAAGCAAAGGTTACAAATCATACAGAATATATATATATATATTAAAAATAAGTAGAGTAGGTAAGTTACCTGAGTCGGTGGTGCAAGAGAAGGAGAAAGGTTCAAACAAGGCGAAGGCGTCCCAAACAAAAGGCAAAAAAGAGGAAAGGAGGAGGAAAAGGAAGAGGAGAAAAGCGGCTTCTTCTTCTTCTTTTCTTTGGAGGAGGGCTTCGTCTTGGAATGAAAAGAAAAGGACTGAAGAAGAAGAAGAAGATGTAGGAGGGGGAAGAGTCTTCTTCTTCTTCTTCTTCTCCTCTTTTCCTTCCTTCCTGGGCTATTTGTCCAAAGAGGAGGAGGAGGAGGAGGCTGAGATGGTGGCTGTGCTTCTTCTCCCTTCTCAGGCTGGGGCAGCCTTCCCTGCTTCTGTTTCTTCTCCTCCTGCTCCCTTTCCCTCCTCGGTACGTGACAAAGCGCCCATGCCAACCCACCCCAGGAGGAAAAG
>NC_056524.1:245258697-245263813 GCF_019175285.1 Sceloporus undulatus
GTTAAAATTTCTCTGCAATATATTATGTCACCATTTCTTCCCTAAAAGATCTCAAATGGTTTCACCATTTCAGAATTCATGACACATGATTGTGTATTCCTGCATGGCAGGTGATTGGATTGGATGGCCCTTGTGGTCTCTTTCAACGCTATGATCCTGTGATTCTATGATTAACATATCCCTAGTTCCAAAGAAGTAATAATGATGGGTTATACCCAATGATGCCTTTCCTTTGGGACTTGTCTGCACTGGGCAGGATATTCCAGGGGTAGCCCAAAATATCCTGGCCAAACACAGCTGCCCCCTTCCACCCCCATTAACTTGGCATCTGTCCCCATACCACAGCACTGGCATGCCACTGGGTTGCCCAGTGTGTCCGCCATCAGCTGCAGGTCACTTGCTTCTGAGGTCAGAATAAGGACATTTGGCCAGGATATTCCAGGCTACCCCTGGAATAACCTGAAGATGGAGCTGCATAAAAGAAACTTGCTTCATCTTCAGTGTGACAGCCTTTCAAATATTTAAAAAGGGCTATCACATCACCTCTTAACCTTCTCTTCTCCAGGTTAAACATACCCAGCTCCCTAAGCCGCTCCTCATAGGGTATGGTTTCCAGAACCTTCACCATTTTGGTTGCCCTCCTCTGAACATGCTTCAGCTTGTTAGCATCCTTTTTGAACTGTGGTGCCCAGAACTGGACACAGTATTCTAGATGAGGCCTGACAAAAACCAGAATAGAGTAGTACTATTATTTCCCTCAAACTAGACACTATACTTCCATCGGTGCAGCCTAGAATCACATGTACTTTTTTTAGCTGCAGCATCGAACTGTTGATTCATGTTCAACTTGTGGTCTACTAGAACTCCTAGATCTCTTTCACATATACAGCTTTTGAGATTTGCAGTTGAGATGAACCCAACTGACTGTCTGACTTTGGATGTTAAGCAGGTTTGGCTCTGGGGCTCTTCCACACTACACAGTTATAGTACAATCCATCCACTTTTAACTGCCATGGTAACATCCTATGGATGAACTTGTTTTCTTTGTAGATTGTACATCTTTTGGCAGGTCTTATCTCTATTTTTAACTTCTGTATGTAAAGCGCTGTGTAAAATTTCACAGCACTGTGTATATAAATGATAATGATGATGATGATGATGATGATGATGATGATAATGATAATAATAATAATAATAATAATAATAATAATAATAATAATAATAATTGTTCAGAGGAGGTTTGCCATTGCCTTCACCTGAGGCTAAGAATGTGGCCCAAGATCACCCAGTTGGTTTCATGGCCGAGACGAGAATTGAACCCTGATCACCAGACTCACAGACCAATGCTCAAATCATTATGCCAGCCACCTGGTGTTGCAACTGGAATGTTCTGCCCACCATAATGCTATAATCATGTAGTGTGAAAGGGCCTCTGATTAGTACTATGATGGATTCAATAGAAGGGATCTCTTTGAAGGACTAGGGAAGAATCTTCCCTGCTGCCAGTTAGAGTGAGAGATGCTGAGCTAAATGGATCAAATGTCTCTCTAAGTTTACAGCAGCTTCCTATGTTCCTGTTTATGCTTTTCTTTCCCCGCCTTTAGACAGTTGTGTATATGGGTGTGATTTTTATTCAGACTTCTCCCCCTGTTTCCACCATGGAGACTGGTTCTGTTACATAAACAATGACAAAGAGACACATATGAAACTCTTCAAATGGCACTATGTAACAAAAGCAAATTGCTGCTCTAGCACAAGCTGTCTGTGCTGCATGGGGCAGTTTAGCCCTGACATCCAGGAGCCAAGCGATAGTCAATCCAAAGCCAAACTTCAGCAGAAAATTATTGCAATGTCACTGTGGTTTTGAATGAGGTCACAATCAATTGCACACAGTCTGTTTGTATCTGATGCTGAATAGAATGGTATGTTCTAGCGTTCGGTGCAAATGAAATAGACACCAGCAACCAGCACTTGCAGTGAGAAAACAGGCATGGCAACTATTAATAAATGGGTATGACTAGAGTTGAAAGTACCATTGAGAGAGGTTGGTCCAGTGTGACCAGGAAAAAAGGAGATGCAAGAGATTAGGTAGCACCTGGGGTGGGATGAATTCTAAGGCAAAAAGTAGCAGGTCAGAGGTATACTAAATCAGGGGGGAAAGGAGGGTGTTGCCACCCAGATAAAAATTACTCTCCCCCCCCCATGTAATTTTCTTTCCATCTCCAAATTTCCAGCACTCTGGTAACTTAAAGCATCAGTTGAGCATTTAGAAATACAGTTTAGGCTTCATAGTTACTAAGAGAATATGAACACAGCAAATATAAATGTTTTAGGTATGAACATTTTTCATTAACTCACTCTCTCTGCAATGCTAGAAATTGGGGGACTGAAAAGAAAAAAATAATAGGGGACACAATTCTTATTTGGAAAGGCAATGCTCTCATCCCCCCACCCCACCCCTCGTAACTACAGCCCTGCAGTGGGGGAATCCATGCAAGGCTGGCCTGGTCACAAATTTTGTTTTCCATTGTTCTAAGTCCAACTAAAAGCTATTTGTAATCCAGGAACAGCTATTTCCTAAGTGTGTTGACTGCCCAACTGGAAAAAGGCTGATCTAAGACATGTTGCTGTGTTGCTCCCTGAGTCCAGGGACAAGATGATGATCCCTGCAAAGTTTGTGAGAGCCAGTTTGATGTAATAGTTTGTATGATGGACTAGCGCCCTGTCTGCATGGGCCAAATAAACCATCCTCTACCGTCCTCTCAGCACAACCCAAATCCCAAGTCTGGACTGGACTTCAGTTGATGATGGACTCCAGATGATCTGGATTCCAGATGATGTCTGGCCCATTCAGGACCAAACATGGGATGGAGCTCTCTTAACATGTATTTGAAAAACTTCCTGTTTGCTCTGGATCTTCCCGGAAGCCCTTCTGCCCATCCATTCTGATGCCGAGTGGCTGTTTGCATGTGTGTTTTGCTCTGCCACTTGCCACTGCCCTGTGTTGCTCACTCTGGGTTCAAAACAAGACACCCAGCCATGTGATCAAGGTTAGGTCCCTTGCTCTGACTCAGATCAAAGCAACCCATTCTGGTGTCAGTGGCAGGCAGCAGAGCACGATTCATGTGCAAACAGCCACCCAGTGTCGTAATGAAGAGCCTGAGTGATGGGGGTGGGGAGATCGGGGCATATCTGGGGCCAGGATACTCCATGATGCCCCTGAGTATTCTGGCCAGTGCAGCCTGGGCCTAGGAGTCCAGGGCCTAAATCCTGTTGTTAGTCCTGATTAGAATAGAGCCATTGAATCAATGTGATTTACCTACATTCTCTAGATTACTGCACTACACTCTACTCCATTCAACAGTTGATTGAATCTGTCTACTCTGCTTGTGACTAACCAACAGAATGCCAGTCCAGGAGACAAGGGATTCTTCCCAACCATGGAAACTCCCTGGGTGACCTTAGGCTTAGAGCAGGGGTAGGCAACCTGCGGCCCGCGGGCCGGATGCGGCCCGGCAAGGCCTTGGGACCGGCCCCAGCCTGGTCCTGCCGCCGATTGCCACCAGGGCCTTTGGGGGGCAATTGTCTATAGAAGCCTCAGAAACATGCATTTATATTAACATTTTTTAAAAAATCAGCAAATTTTTTCGCGTGTCCTCCATTTTTATAAAAAAGTGCCCTCCATTTGAAAATTTTGTCCTGCATTTGTCCCGGTTTATTTCTTTCTTTCATTTTTTTAAAAAAATATTTAATTATTTATTTTTTGGCTTCGGCCCCCCAGTTGTCTGAGGGACAGCAACCCGGCCCCCGGCTCAAAAAGGTTGCCTACCCCTGGCTTAGAGGAAGGCAACGAAAAACTTCCTCTGATTAATCTTACCAAGAAAACCTTATGTCATATGTCAGAGTTGACCTGCAGGTGCACAGCAACAACAAGTTTGTGGCTGATTGACTCTTTGACCCAGAGCAAATTTGTTAGACTGCCCAGGTCTAGGTGTAGATAGGTTTTCCATTGGAGGACTGGGTTGTCTAGAAGAATTTGCCTGCAGCTTTGGGCAGGGAAAGAACCTCAGAACAATAAAGCCTACACCCTTCAAATCTAATGAGTCTGCATTATTACTGTGAAGAACTCTAGCCCCCTAAACACAACAGCTCCATTTTTCAGATAGACCTAATTCCAACATTGGTGTTTTTCTGGAAGCAGCAAAGCACATTAAGATACACAGAGCAGGTAGCCTGGCACAGGAAGATCTGTCTTCCATCTTCTTCCTCCCCCTGCTTGTATCTTCTGTTTGAGGCATCCACAGAATCCTGTCTATCAATAACCCAGTCCCATGTCAGAGGCCTGATAAGCATCTGGGCTTTGGGGGAAGGGGGAATCTACTCTTGATTTTACCACCTGAGCTGCTCTAGTTACTATGGGAACTCTGCCAAGCATGAACCTCTGAATAATGTCTGTGCTTGGCTTGCTGAGTTATAAGTTCTGCAAACTTGGCATCAGGACCTCCCTGAACTATCTCATCTTCCTCACTGAGGTGCCACTCTGTTCCCCATTTATTTTTGTTAATGTGTTTGTCCACATACTGTGTTTTGATTACTTGGCTAGTTTTGGTTCTGGCAGATAGAGATACACTTTACAGCAGAGGATATTAATGATGGCATCACATCCAACAGGTTGCTAGAGCCCTGTTTGTGTATTTGTGTAGCCATTAGTACCAAACTAATTGTTCTTCTCCTTTGAGTACTGCACCAGATAGAAACAGGTTTGGGTTTTCAAGTTGTTGTTTTTTTAAGTCATGATTCTCAAATAGCCTCCCCCACTTTGTTGATGCTCTATAATGGCCTCCATGGGCCCAGAGTCATTGGAGGTAAGACTTCATGGTCCCAATTTGATGTCCTTCATCTCTTGGCATTCTAGGGTTACCAGGTCAAGCCTATCCCAGGCCCTGAGATTTCCACACTAAAATCTGAGACCTAGGGATGACTCCTTGTGATGTCACAGGGCAGGCTCTGGTGATGCAATGAAGATGATGTTACATTGGGGAGTCTCTAGTGATGTGTTAAGCATGAACCCGAAATATCAACTATCGCTCTACACAGAGTATGCCATTTAAATTTT
>NC_056524.1:245263913-245281571 GCF_019175285.1 Sceloporus undulatus
GGAGGGAGGGCACTGTCTCTTGCGGCCGGCCTGCTCTCTCCCTCACAGGCCCAAGGATGACAGTTACGGAGGGAGGACACATACAATGAATTTTATACAACACACACACACACACACACACACATATATATTCTACATTCTGTTACAACTTATCTGAATATCTTTTATATGCCACTTCAATGCTCCCCTTCCCCAGAGCCATTTTCACCCCAATATTCCATCCTGAATATCAGTTCCTCCCGCGGAGGTAACCTTCCATCTTCTTTTCCCAATACTTTTTCTCCATGAAGTCTTTCCAAATTCCATCAAAGCCACTTCTTCTCCTGGGCTGGAGTCTAGGGAAGCTTAGGCTACTAACTTATTTCTGTTGGTGGAAGAGAGTGAGGCCTTGTCTGTATATAGATAGAGAGATTGAGGGAGAGAGGCTGATAAAAGCTGTGGCAGTAAATGCCTGTTTCTTTTTTGCTGGTGGTGTTGTGTGGCTCCAAGTCATTTTTTTTACTTATGGCGACCCTATGATGTGCTTTTCTTGGCAAGTTTCTTTGCCTTTGCCATCCTCTGAGGCTGAGAGAGTGTGACTTGCCCATGGTCACCCAGTGGGTTTTTATGCTCAAGTGAGGAATCAAGCCCTGGTTTCCACAGTCATAGCCTGAAACTCAAATCACTATACCAGGCTGGCCCTCCATGCTTCTTAGTTAGGCTCAAAATGGAGGACAGATTGAAATCCTTCCTGGACAGAAGGATAAAATGATGGACATGTCCTGGAAAAGGAGGACATCTGGTCACTCTGCCTCTGAGCAAATTTTGACAGTCCCCCCCCAAAAAAAACCAGTGAGAGGTTCGCCTTAGGGCCACCAATTGAAATGATTTGAAGGCACACAAACACACACACACACACGCAAAACAAGGGGACAAGGTGGATAGTGGTGCCATTTGAGACCACAATACTTTTGGGATTCATCTTAATGTGAAAGCACAGAGCCAAACTACTCTTCTCATTGTGGCCTGAAAGCTAAATTCCTTGAGGATTAACATTTTAGGTCCTTGCTATGCTAGTTTTCTACTTTAAGGTTTTTTTTGTTATTGTTGTTTAGAAAAATACAAGGGATTCATTTATATGCAGATAGGTCCATCTGCATATGAATCCTGTTCTAGGTGAGGAATGTTTTACAATCCCTTCTATTTTTCTAAACAAAGAGAGCTTCCAAACAGGGAGCACTCCCACACCATTTTGTCATCTTGGGGCACTATAATAAACTCAGCAAGCAAGCTTTAGTTACACAAAGCACAAAAAAGTCTGCTGCTAATGCATTTTCCATATGTGATCTAGGAGAGGAATTTCTGGAGCTTAGTTCCTCCACCTGATTGTTTTTCAGTCCCAGCAACCACCCAAATTCCTTTGGACCTTCCCTTTTCTGGAAAAATAAATCAATCAATCCCAGGATCCCACTGCATTAATTCTGCAGCGTGGCTTCTTATCTGTGGGTAAGAAGCTGAACAAATACTACAGAACTCCTATGCCATTTGCAAAACTCAGGGGACCAGACAGACTCCTTTTTCAGGGAATATCCTACATTTCAGCCTGTCCAAAAGGGATTCCAAAAAGTCCTCTATGTTGAGCATGACAAAGAAACATGAATTTACACTTATATGTGTGTTTTTAGCTTTTATTTGGTAAGGTCCTACACAGGATGGCCAGATGCCCTCCTTTTCCAGGACATGACCTCCATTTCACCCTTCTCTCCAGGAGGAATTCCTAAATGTTCTCCATTTTGAGCATGAATAGGAAGCATACAGTCACATTTACTGATTTACATAACAGTTTATAGGCTTCATTTGGCAAGGTCCTTTTCCAATAGCATGTCCTCTTTCACATTTCTCTCCAGCAGGAATATCCTCCATTCTGAGCTTGAGTAAGAAGCATATATTCATATTTACATAACTGTTTATAGGTTTTATTTGGCGAGGTCCTTTTCCAAAGCATGTCCTGTTTCACCCTTCTCTTCAGCAGGAATTCCTAAATGCCCGCCATTCTGAGCATGAGTAAGAAGCATAAATTCACATTTACATGAGTGTCTTTAGCTTTTGTTTGCTAAGGTCCTTTTCCAGGGACACAAAACCTCTATTTCACCCTTCCCTTCAGCACGAATTCCCAAATATCCTCCCTTTGGGGCATGACTCAAGAAGCACACATTTACATTTATATGAGAGTCTTTAGCTTTTGTTTGGGCAGGTCCTCCATTTGCAGTGCCTTGTCCTCCTTTGCCCTTGGGATACCTGCTGACCCTGGCCAAATGGCTCCCCTTTCACTGCTCTCTGGCCTTTCCTGGAAGCTTACATGAGCCTAGCCCTTCTTTCTTAATGCTCTGTCTTCTTTCGCAATCCCACGTGGGGAAATTCCCAGCATAGCAGCCTCTCCTTGGGACCCGTGACGTCACCCGAGCACTCAGCTGGCCTTGTATCCATCCGCCACCTACAAGGGAGAGCCGGAACCTCTTTCACCATCTGCTGGCTGCTGCTGCTGCAGGAAGACAGAGTTGGTCATATGAATGGAGGATTTCGCACTCAGATCCGTTGGGGCATTGGCCCTGGTGTCCTCACCTCAAAGGAGGACAAGGCACCATAAGATGGAGGGCAGTCAGGAAAAATTGGGGACATGGCCCAGTAAAAGGTGAAAAACACTCCCAGAAAAGTAAATTCCTGCTTTTTAGTCCTTCTCAAAATGGAGGACGTTGTGGGATATCTCCAGGAGAGAAGGGTTGGAATGGAGGACCTGTCCTGGAAAAGGAGGCTGTCTGGTCACCCTGCCTGAGGAAAAAACAACAACAACCCACTCATATAAATGTAAATTATGCTTCTTGGGCATGCTGAAAATGGAGGACGTTTGGAAATTCCTCCTAGAGAGAAGGCTGAAATGTCCTACATGTCCTAGGAAAGGAGGACATCTTGTCACCCCATGTACAAGTCTCTTTAAAAACAAGAATGTATAAAGCAGGTGTACACTTTTAGTCACATCAGAGCCCTAATATAACAAATTGCTTACTTTCATCTTGTAAACAAAATTACTGCTATGCAATTCTTCCACTGGCCAGCATGTTAACTTTTACGTGTGATCTATATACTTGTTGTCCAGCCTGCTGGCAAATGGCTTTGTAAAACAGAAATAGAGTTAAAAATCATTTATGTTTCATTAGACTGGAAAACCAAATAATGAGACGTTTACCCTCTTCTACTTGGTCCACAAACTGATTACCTGAGCACTCTGGAAAACTACCAAGGGTAAGCAGCCCTGTGCAAATCTTGGGTTTGCAGTAACACCAGTTATAAAACAAAGGAATTATACAGATAATGTAGTTTGACACTGCTTTAACTTTTCATTTATGTTTCATTAGACTGGAAAACCAAATAATGAGACATTTACACTGTCATGGCACCATCCTATGGAATCTTGGGATTTGTAGTTTGTTGTGGTGCCAAAGTTCTCTAACACAGGCTAAATATGGTGGGGTTCAGACTGCCCAAAAAGGGCGGTCTGCCAGCACCTTGTTTTGGAGAGCTTCAGCGGACCAAACTGCGCGCTCCCTTCCGCATCAATAGAAAAAAAAAACCCGGTTGTTTGCGGCGTGATTGTTATGCCACAGGTACCAATGGCACACTCGCGACATCAACAATGGTGTTTTGTTTTGTACATGTGTGATGAGGTTTTGCCTCCCGGGGGACCTCAAAACTGGGGAAAAATGTAGGACAAGCTTAAAAATGTAGGACATTTTTGTAAAAAAAAAAAAAAAAAATTGTTTTTTTTCCCCCCTGAGTCAGGAAATTAACCAAAAAAAGGTCCTACATTGTTTAAACCTTCTCCAAAGGTCCTCGCTGGGGCCTGGTGAGACAGCCTCTGCTCCAATGCCCCAGTGAGGCCTCTTGGAGACTTCTAGGGCCCGCGCTGGGGCCTGGGGAGACTGCTGGTAGCAAGAGGGTGCCACCATGTTTAAAACTGCATTAAGCAACTTTAGGCTGCTGCACACTGCTTTTCACTCTTCATCACTCCATCCTGATGGAATCCTGGGATTTGTATTTGTGTTGTGGTGCCAGGCTGGGCTTTGAAATCTTGCAGGCATAAGAGAGGCAAAAGGCTTGAGGCTGGCATCTACACTGAGAAATCATTGGTTTTTTTTGAGCCCCACTTTAACTGCCTCAGCTGATGCTATGGGAATTCTGGGAATGGTGGTGGGCTGTTGGGCCAGCCGCCACAGCAGAATGGCAGTTTTTTTATTTATTACCCCTGGGAAAGCTCTCTGACCAAGTGTGACCAATGCCCTGCACCCCAAAATGTAGGCATCCAGCAAAAAAGTTAGACATGGGCCAAAAATAAGCTAAAAACACCATTGTTAATTATAAATCGCATGCTTCTTTAGCCAGATCCAAATGGAGGACATGTCCTGGGAAAAGGAGGAGGATGCCTGGGTCACCTTGTCTCTGGTCCAAAATTATACTTGCAGAATATAAACGATGCTGGACTGAAAATGCCCAGAGTTGCCTCACCAAGCTGCATCCACACTGAGGAAAGAATCCAGTTTTGGAGACTGCTCAGTGCTGGGGAATCCTGGGAATTGGTAGTTCATTGGTGGCCCCCAGAGCTCTCTGACAGAGAAGGCCAAATGCCTCAGAACACCAGAATTGCCAGAGCATTGAGCTTTGGCAAGTTTAAAGGGTCTCAAAGTGCAGGGGGGGTGGGAGAGAAAAGCCATGGAGTGGTGAATGATGCCGCTCACCTTGGCCTTAGGGAGGGGGGGGGGGGGGGGGGGGGGGAGGGGAGGGGGGTTAAGATTTGGTGTGGGGGGTGTTTTTTGTTTTAACAGGTAGTGATTTCGGAGTTCTCTCTTGTCTTTATCCTTAATTAAGTTCCGGCCCCTCCCTTTTCATCAGCCTTCTTCTCTCGTCCACCTCTCTCTTCCCCGTCACCTCCTCCTCTCCTCTTTTTTCTTACTTCCTTCTCCTTTTGTCAAAGACTCTGTCCACTTCCCCAGAATCCTATAGCACTGAGCCATGGATTGTTTTAAGGGGGGATTCAAACTATTTCTGCAGCCTTTGCTACCGCCCCCCCCCCCAAATCCCTTCCTTTTACAAGCAAGTCAAAAGCCTCTTCCTTTAACCAGCCATTGGAAAACCAACCCAGCGGAGGGCTGATTGCTTCTTTCCCATTGGTCACTTCGGGATAAATTTGCATATTACAAATTAAAGGGGTTTATTGGGCTTAAAACGATCTCTGTGATAAATAATTACAAGAATAACTGATGTGTTTAAAAAACATTTAAAATGAGGAGGCATTGACTCCATGTGAAACTGACGATTGATGGCCTTTTTTTCTTTGCTCACTGTAACCTGGAAAGTAGGCTTTCTGAGGTATATATACCAAGTGGGGCGCACTTTGTATATAATAGCTCTGAGTGGCAGATGTTTTTAAAAAGCTGCTCTCTAGGCTACGCCAGTGCGCCAGGTGGGGAGAGTGGCACACAGCCGCAACGCGGAGGAGCCGGCCCCAAACCTGGGAACAAAGCTGTGGGGGGCCCACAAACCGGGCCGTGACCGTGAGGGGCCTCCCCAAAAGCGTTTGATGTTGTCACGGGGGCCAACTGGGTTTATGGCATCCCCTAATTGGACACAAGCATCCATTGCGTCAAAATGGCAATGACCATCTGTAGCAGGGCGCCGCCATTTTGACACCTTCGTCATGTGTGAGGGGCGAGGGGCATCTGGAAGCGCCGCCCCTCGCACGTAATGACGGCGCCCCATGGCGCCCATTGTAGAGCACCTACTCTCAACTAAATCCCAGCCATCCATAGCATTGAGCATGATTTAAAGTGGTTTGCATTATCTACGTGGAGATGCAGAGTAGAGAGTTTAAGGGACAAGTAGAAATTGCTTCTTGATTGATGTGCTACCTTTAAACACCTACTTATTTATATACAACTAGTGAAAATAACCCAAGAAAAAGAAGGCCTGTATGACAGCCAAAATAAAGCTGCTTCGAGTCCAGTGGGATATGGTTTTTCAATGATGCATGCGTCCTAAGTTTAATCCGAAGCCACACAAAGCCCGCTCCAGTCCTTAGGTCGGACGTGGCTTTGTGGACTTCTGACTCTAGGACGCTGCATCATTGAAAACCATTATCCCACTGTGAACTGAAAGCAAAGGCAAAAAACAACTTGATTTTTGGCTGTTGTTTTTTAGACACAGTTGCAAGAAACCACCAAAAGAGAGAAGAATGCGAGAGAATAAAAACAAATCACAATATCCTTGGCAAATCCTGTGTTTCTATACCACCGTTCTGGTTCTAATAACTAAGTTTTTTAAAAGTTGTTTTCCATCGAGAGAGAACTACTTGTTGTAGAAAATAATTTAAAGTGGATCTAAAAATCATGTAGTCCACCTTCACTGAAGAAAGGGCCTATTTAAAGTATTTTCACAAAGCCTGATACCATATGACACTAGGTTTCTTTGTTGTTTTAATTGTTAATTAATTATTATGATTTGATATTTTGATAGACTTGTTTAACTGTGCCTAGGACTGTTTTTGATGCCAAGTATATAGGATATAAATTATAAATTTTGAAGTTCTGTGATTTCATCAATTCAGAAAATCCCTCCCCTGATGCAAAGCTTAATATTTTCCCACCATCACTGTCTTAATAGTAAAATCCAAAAGCCACAGAGGGGCTTTTAAATGACTAGAATTAAAGCTACCATTTCATAACAGAATGAAAGCTGTTAAATTCTCTTTTGCAGAACAGGTAAAAAAAATTGGAGGAAAGGAAAATCACAGAAATCCACAAATTATTTCCAGAGAGAGGGACCCACCATATTGTTTTCATCTCGAGAGGCATTGGTAGATTTCATGCTCACACCTACCAGTAACTTATCAAACCAGCACTGCATCCTAAGAATCAGTTTAACCACAGACTTCATGTGTTAAAGCATGCAGCTTTTAAAAAACATCTAGCCTCCCTCCATTCTTTAAAAAAGTACTTGGCCTGATGAAGAGCTGAAATCTTTAAAAAGGGATATATGCTTTAAGCCATGAGCTCTGTGGTTAAACTCACTTTCAGACTGGAAAAACGCAGGCTTGATAATTACTGGGGTAGGTGTGCATATGTCTAAATACTTGAAAAGGCACCAAATCCTGTCTGATCTTAGAAGCTATAAAAGGCCAGCCGTGGTTAGTACTTGGATGGAAGATTCCCAACAAGGAATACCAGAAACTGTAGGCTATATTTCAGAGGAAGAAACTGGCAAAAACAACTCTGAGTATTCCTTGCTTAAGAAAACCCTATGAAATTCATGGAGTTGCCATAAGTCAACACAGGATTTGAAGGTGTATGCACATAGAGATGTGTTTATATAACATGACAACTATTAATGCCTCCTATAATTATTTATATTTATTAACATTTATTAGTTACATTTGTATTTAACCTTTTCTCCAGTGAGCTCAAGATGGCTTTAAGGGAGGAGGCTGAATTCATAAATAATAAGGCCATCAATGGCTACTGATCAGAATGGTTCTACATTGTCTCCAATATGAGAGATATACGGTATACAGTACAGTCGGCCCTCCATTTTATTTATTTATATTTATTTATTTAGGTATTTATATCCTGCCTTTCAGCCCTAATGGCACTCAGAGCGGCTTACAATTATTATTTTTAATCAGACAGTTCCCTGCCCTCAGGCTTACAATCTAAAAGACAGAAAACAAAAGGAGAAGGGAATGGTGGGGGGAAAGGGGATGAGGTCCAGTGGTTCTTCTCTCCCTCTGAGGCCTGGACCAAGGTAAATGGATTGGAGGGAGGGCTGTTCCTTCTTCCAGGCTAGCCCTGATGGAGCTGGACCTGCCTGGTGAACTCCCTCTCAGGCCGGCGGATGGCAGTTATGGAGGGCGGAGTCTCCTTCCTTCAGGTTAGTCCTGATGGAGCTGGGCCTGCCTGGTGAACTCCCTCTCAGGCCGGCGAGATCACAGGGGATCCATTCTGGACCCCCCCCCCCGAAAATGGAGACTCACCTATACAGTGGTACCTCGGGATACGAAATACCCAGGTTACGAAATTTCCGGGATACGAAAAAATCCCATTGGAAATAATTGTTCCGGGTTACGAATGTTTTTTCGGGTTACGAAGAAAATTTTTGGTGCTTTTCGGCGCTTTTTCGCACGAAACGCGGCTTTTCCCCATTAGCGCCTATGGCAATTCGGCTTACGAAGGCTTTTCGGGTTACAAAAGCGGCCGCGGAACGAATTAATTTCGTAACCCGAGGGAGCAGTGTATTCAAGTCCCATAGGCTTGAATGGGGCATGTCCCTGCAGGGGTGCACCCCATTGAAAATAACAGAGGCTGCCCCTCTGTGAATATTCAAGAACATGGACTTCCTATAAAAGAGGGGAGAGCAGTATTACAGCCATATCAGATCAAAGATCTACCTGGTCCAGCATTCTGTTTACACAGTGACCAAGAAGTGACCTATGGAAAGTCCACCAACAGGACATGAGTGCAGCTGCATCTTGCATTCTCCAGCAACTACAGTCGCCCCTCTTTTCTCGTGGACTTGCAGTCTGAGAGTGAGTTTAACCACAGAGCTCATGGCTTAAAGCATATATCCCTTTTTAAAGATTTCAGCTCTTCATCAGGCCAAGTACTTTTTTTAAAGAATGGAGGGAGGCTAGATGATTTTTAAAAGCTGCATGCTTTAACACATGAAGTTTGTGGTTAAACTGATTCTTAGGATGCAGTGCTGGTTTGATATCTAATTGTTTACTGTAATGCGCTCACAAAATTTTATATTGTGTAATGGCTTACACGTGCTGTAAATAAATACGTGAGCAAGTAGTCAGGACTGTGTGTACTGAAGAAACAGAGAATCCACCTGGTTGTTTACTAGCTACCAAGCTGTATACATTCCTCATACATTACTTAAGAGCTTATTCACTCAGTGTGTACAAGAAGTCAGTTTTCAGGTGTGTCATTTGAGGTTTCAGGAGAAGCCAAAATCCACAGTAGGAAAAAGAAAGAAAGAAAGAAAAAGGAAGGAAGGAAGGAAGGAAGAAAGAAAGAAAGAAAGAAAGAAAGAAAAGCATTTTGGCTACAGCAAAGAAACGGAAGTATTGTCAGGTCAAACTCTTTGGAACTTCCTTGTTTTCTTTCACGTAAGCTAAAGCAAAGAAATTCTGAAGTATCCCTCATAGGCCGGGGCCAGTTCTCTCTTAGAGGCACCCTGGATAGACTTGGAAGTGGGAAGAGACATAATTGGTATCATCCAGAGTTTGGAAACATTGCTCCAATTCATCATAATCCCCAAGCAGCATGTTCCAAGCAGCGTGACTTTTTGTAGTTGTGTTATTGTGATCCTCTCAATAGCAGTACCATCCAGATATTCTGTCAGTCTGTTTGGAACTGGATTGTTGATGCAGTTTTTGTGTGCAAGCTTGTTGTCTGCTTGTTGTCATGTGGCCAAAATTTCTGTTTTCTGAAGAAAAGCTTCTTGTCTCCAGTAGTTTCCCCAACTCTGCTTATTAATTACCCTACTGTACTCTTGGACTTGTTGTTCAGGTGCCTTTCCTGATTTGCAGCATGTATTCTAGTTGATCTTATTATTATGATTTGGAAGAGATGCCAAGCTTTTTGGGGAGATTTGGCCCTTTTGACTTTCTCTTTCAACTTCTTCTGTTTTTGTTGTTGATACTGTATCTCCCTTTGAGTCAATCTTAACCCATGGTGACCCTGTAGATGAGACATCTCCAAGACTCCCTATGCTCTGCTGCTCTGCTCAAGTCCTGCAAATTCATACCCATGACTTCCTTAATGGAGCCCATCCATCTAGTATGTGACCTTACTCTCTTTCTGCTTCCCTCCACCTTTCCTAGCATTATTGTTTGTTCCAGAGAGTTGTGCCTCCTCATGATGTGGCCAAAGTACGACAGCCTCAGTCTAGTCATCTTGGCTTCCAGAGATATTTATGGTTTGATCTGTTCTAGGAACCATTTGTTTGACTTCTTGGCTGTCCATGGAATCCTCAGCCCTCTTCTCCAGCACCACATCTCAAATGAATTAATTCTCTTCCTATCCACTTTCTTAACTGTCCAGCTCTCACATCCATACATAGTAAAAGGGAATACAGTGGCTTGTATGATTCTAACTTTTGTGCTCAGTTGTATATCTTTACATTTTAGGGTATTTTCTAATTCTCTCACAGCTGTTCACCCCATTCTTCGTCTTCTCATGATTTGCTGACTGCAGTCCCCACTCTGATCAATATTTGATCCCCAGTATGAAAATTCTTTTACTATTTCTGTTTCCTCATTGTCTGGGTTGAATCTGTGTAAATTTTCTGTGGTCATTTATCTTTGTTTTCTTTATGTTCAACAATAAGCCTGTCTTTACACTTTCCTCCTTGATCTTCCTGAGTAATTGTTCCAAGTCTGGCCTTTGACTGCATAGTTCAGCTACTAGTATGGTGTCATCTGCGTATCTTAGATAGTTGATATACCTTCCTCCTATTTTCATTCCTCCTCCCTCTGTGTCCAAGCAGAGGGAGGAGGAATGTATAATATGTTCTGCATACAAGTTGAACAGATAGGATGAGAGGATGCAGCCTTGATTGACCCCTTTGCCAATTGCGAATGATTCTGTTTCTCCATGTTCTGTCCTGACAATGGCCTCCTGTCCTTAGTTAAAATTCCTTATTAGGACTATCACTGTCTTTAAGGGCATTCCATAGTCTTTTGTGAACTATGCAGTCAAAGGCCTTGCTATAGTCTATAAAGCACATGCTGATTTTCTTTTGGAATTCCTTGTTGCGCTCCATTAGCCAATGTAGGTTTACAATGTGGTCCCTAGTGCTTCTCTCTTTATTGAATCCTGCTTGCACCTCTGTGAGTTCTCTTTCCATGTATGGTTGGAGTCTGTGTTGCATAATTTTGAGCATGGTTTTGCTTGCATGAGATATTAGAGCTATGGTCCTATAATTACTGCAGTCTCTTATATCTCCTTTTTTGTGGATGGGGATGTACATTGATCATTTTGTTTTCCATATCTGTTGACATATGTTGGTTAGCACTAGTGTTGATTCTGTTAGTGTGGACTGAAGCAATTTGATTGGAATATCACCTGTTCCTGGTGATTTATTTTTTTCCCATTTCTCTAACTGCAGCTTCCACCTCTGTTTTTAGAATCTGGGGTTCATCTTCATATGACTTTTCAATCCATATGTTCTTCATTTTGTTAGTACAGTGCACCCTTTTTATACATGGGGGATCTATTCTGGACCCCCCCATATAAAAAATCCATGGTGCTTTGAGCCCCCCACTCCCCCATCTGCCCAAGAGTACGTGAGCAAACACAACAAAAAAAAAACAAAAAAAAAAAAAAATGGGGCTTGTGCATGGTGCAGTGGTGCGATGGTCGCCAGCATGCATGCACCAACCTGGCTGCCTTATTAGCTTAGGGATGTGCCCGCTTGCGCCCATCGCTCCCACAGGCTCCCTTGCACTTCAGCATATGCTGAAAGATGCGTTATGTTGGCCTATTTGGCGCGGCGCACTTTACCAGTCTCTCCTATATTGCTATTTCGGTTTTGAAACAAAAGACTCCCTGGGCAATTGTCCATTTCAAGATATTCCCCCTGGTAGTCTTTTCAAGTGTCAAAGCCAGGTAGGCAACCTTTTTGAGCGGGGGCCGGGTTGCGGTCCTCAGACAACTGGGGGGCCGAGCCAAAAAATAATAATTAAATTTTTTTTTAAAAAATGAAAGAAAAAAAATAAACCGGGACAAATGCAGGACAAAATTTCAAATGGAGGGCACTTTTTTATAAAAATGGAGGACAGCGAAAAAATTGCTGATTTTTTAAAAAATGTTATATAATGCATATTTCTGAGGCTTCTTGGTCCCCCCTTGTCCCGCGGCTTGCCCCCCCTTGCCCCGCCTCCTACTGATGGCCAAAGGCCCCACGCCCTTGTGTGAGGCCAAAGGCTCCGGCTTCGCAATCGGCGGAGGACAGGGCGGGGGCCGTCCCCAGGCCTGCCGGGCCGCATCGGCCGCGGGCCGCAGGTTGCCACCCTGGTCAAAGCAGACCTGTCTGATAAGCTGCGAGTCATTCACTCTTTACTGAGCATAAGTTTGAACATGAGTGATATGGCAGCTAAAATGCCATGCATTTTAGCTGCATCAATAAAGTATAGTGTCTAGATCAGGGAAGTAATAGTGCCACTATATTCTGCTCTGGTCAGGCCCCACCTGGAAATTGTGTCCAGTTCTGGCACCACAATTTAAAAAGGACATTGAAAACTGGAGCGTGTCCAAAGGAGGGCGACTAAAATGGTGAAGGGTCGTGGAAAACCATCTCCTATGAGGAACAACTTAGGGAGCTGGGATGTTTAGCCTGGGAGAAAGAAGGTTAAGAGGTGATTATGAACGCCCTGTTAAATATTTGAGGGAGGTCATTTTGAGGAGGGAGCAACTTGTTTTCTGCTGCTCCAGAGAAAACAGGACTCGGAACAATGGATGCAAGCTCCAGGAAAAGAGATTTCACCTCAACATTAGAAGGAACTTCCTGACAGTAAGGGCTGTTCGACAGTGGAACACATTCCCTCGGAGGGTGATAGAGTCTCCTTCCTTGGAGGTCTTTAAATAGAGGCTGGATGGCCGTCTGTCGGGGATGCTTTGATTTGAATTTCCTGCATGGCAGGGGGTTGGACTGGATGGCCGTAGTGGTCTCTTCCAACTCTACGATTCTATGATTCTATGTACATGTGGGGAAACCCACCAGAAGGTATGCTCTCTCTTCAAGAGACAGAACAAATTGTATTTATATTGAAGAACAAACAAAATGAGTTTCCAGCCAAAAGCAGAATGGATTAGAAAGAAAACAGCTTCCTCAAAATGGATCTCGTTAAACAAGAAAATTCCAGTTTTCTTATCTTCCATACTGCTTTCCTCCTTCTTGGCTATGTGAGCTGTAGGATTACAATCAATGCTGTTTTCTTTCATAGTAGCATAACATAAAAAATTATATCTTAAATCTGTTAATTTTAAAGGTACCAAAAGACTCTTCTGGTTGTTAAATAAACACTGAACTTGATAGAAATATGTTTTTTATTTTCATACAAAACAACACACACAAAAGATTCTGGTGGTGATTTAGGTTTATGTCCATGGTTGTATTTGATTTATAAATTACATTTAAAGCCTAAATCAAGCCTACACTGGGCTTGAATGGAAGGCTAAACATAAAAGTTGTGCTATAAACTGACTTTCCATTGCGTCTGCACTGTTGTCAGTGTAGTAGAACTATAGATTATTTCCATCTTCTCTTTCATTTTTGATAGTTGATGACTATGTGCCACCTAGTGGCACAACTTGGATTCACATATCACTTCTTAAAAATTCATTTGACAAGTGAATCTTGCTCTGGAGTAGTTATGTGTCTATTACAGCAGAGAGAAGGGCTTATTTCATGTCCAGTGCCATCTAAAGTCCACTTTAGGTCCTACTCTAAGACTTTAACAATCTGGGAAGGGGGAGAAAACTATGCAATTTGTTGTGTATGTCTCATGACTGTATTTTCTGTATAATGTTATGAAGATGTTGGGGTTACACAGCATTTTTCAAGAAGTAAGCTTGAGGGTAAGCTATGACACAGTGGTCAAGCATATGCTTTGTTTCTATGAATACTTAAGTTGCAGTTCTTAGCCCCTCCAGGATGATGAACACTTTTTGTGTATCCACAATTGATATGAAAAAATTAGATTATTAGTTTGACTTCACATGCAAAGCTAATTAATAAAAAAAGATAGAACAGAGTTACTTATTAATAACAATATATATCTAATTGCTGCACCAGGTACTATAGTTACAAAGTATTCAACATCTTCTCATGATGTGGCCAAAGTATGACAGCCTCAATTTCATCATCTTGACTTCTAGGGGTATTTTAGAACCTGAACAGACAGGTCAAATGAAGCAGCTTTGGGCCACTTTGAAGGCGTACTGTTTAAATGATGCACATGTCCTAATAGGCCGAAAAGCACACTGAAGTTGCACTCTGGTTCTTAAGACCAGAGCGTGGCTTTGGCCTTGCTTCTGGCCTCTTGGGACATATGCATCATTGAAACAGCACACCTCTAAAGTAGCCTGAAGCGGCTTCATTTGGTCTGTCTGTTCGGGCCCTTGATCTTTTCAAGGATACATATATATGTGTCTCTCTGTGTTTGTGTGTATTATTGTTGTTGTGTGCCTTCAAGTTGTTTCTAACTTATGGCGACCCTAAGGAGACCCTATAATGGAATTTCCTTGGCAAGATTTGTTCAGAGGAGGTTTGTTATTCCCTTCCCCTGAGGCTGGGAATATTTGACTTGCCCAAGGTCACCCAGTGCGTTTCATGACCGAGTCTGGAATTGAACCCTAGTCTCCAGAGTTGTAGTCTAATGCTCAAGCCACTACATAGTGCTGGCTTATTGTGTGTGTGTGTGTGTGTGTGAGAGAGAGAGAGAGAGAGAATAGGGTTGTTGTTTTTAAATGATTTACAACTATAGAGCATAAAATCCTTGGCTTCTCAATAAAGAATACTGAAAATCAGTGTGCTTTAATGCAGCCCTCTTCATGAGCTATAAATCATCAGAGCTTGGAAAGTTGTTCTTAAAAGGTAATTTGTTATAGTTGTTGTTCCCACATCCCCAGTCTAGTTAGTTAATATTATAGTTGCAATTTTAGAAACAGACACTTTACTTTCCCCATTTCTCAAATCTAAATAACATGGCCACTTTATATTTTTGACTGCTACAATCCTCTGGCCTCTCCTTTCCTAACCACCTTGCTGTGAGCACAACATCCACAAGAGAGAGCATGCAGTACGACAGTAGCCAGCATTTGAAATATCGGATATTTCTGCTCCACCATTTAATAAAACCAGACTCTCATAACTGTACAGTAATACAAAAAATACCATTACACTACAAAAGAGTTAAGTTTTCCATCATTAAATTACAGTTAGAAGATGCAATAGTAGTATCTTCATTATTAGTATAAGGAACTAATTACAAGCAACTAATTATTTACAACTCATTTTTTCCAAGTTCTGGCTATACAGACCTTTCAATTCCAAACTCCTACGTGGGTTTCAATTTCACATGAAGTTTAGCTGTGTCAGAAATTTTGTAACATGAATACAGTGACGTGAATGCTGACATTCAGTTCAGCCATGTCTCCTGTGTTACAACATTTACCTTTTGCTATTCTCACTCAAAAGCAATCCTGAGCATTTAGCCTTTGGGACTCTTTTCAGTGTTCTCTTGTTCAACTAGAAAGTCAGGAAATGATACCTGAAAAGCTAGAGTGCCTGGACGCATGTAGAATTTGCCCTGTGCAACCCTTTTCACTCTTGCTGACCTTGAAATTTTCCTTTACAGAGGTGTGGGAATCAGCATGATTCTGCTATGGAAATTTGTGGAGTTTCAGATATGATAAAGCAAAGCATCTATGTTTTGATTAAAAAAAAAAAACCACCACCATCACCAAACTATGCATATTTGCCTGGTGAGTCTCATTCTCTTACATACTTTTGCCATTTCTTGGAAACTATTTTAAATTTGGTAATTTCACTGTGGCTCTCTGAAGAACTTACAAATAAAACTGTAAGATAAGGCTGAGCCATGTAACCCCACTAGGTGATCTTGGGCAAGTCATACTTTCTCAGGCTCAGAGGATAGCAATGGCAAACCCCTCTGAAAAAACTTGCTACAAAACCCCAATGACAGGGTTGCCTTAGGGTCACCATAAATTGGAAACGACTTGAAGACACATAACAACAATAAAGGTACTTGAAGTAATTTGTATGGAAAAGCAAAATATCACTTTTTCCATCTCTAGTATATACAGGAATTTATATAGCCCTTCTTTCTCATCCAGCGTGGGCAGACCAGGCTCTTGGGCAACCTGAGATTGGAAGCAAAATGCCACATTGTGTCATGACAATGGTTCCCCCACTGGAAGCAGAGGATATAGTGGTGACACTCCCCTCTATACACACACACACACCTGGGGAGGGAAGAGATGAGGTCACAGTGCTGACAACTGCATTCCCCACCTACAAAGGATTCTGTGGCCATGGCAAAAAAGGAGGACGAGAAGGAGGAAGATCTAGACCCTAACAAAAAAGAGGAAGATCTAGTGGCACTGCCCATGCTTCCACCTGCCCACTCGTCCACCCAAAAGGAAGAACGTGATGGTGCCAAGGAGATTCATCCACACACTACCAACTGTACTGAAAGGCCACCTTCACCTGCTCACCAAAAGGACGGAATCTGCAATGATGGTAACTGCTTCAAAAAAGAAGGAAGTAAAAGCGAAGAAAGCAGACATTTTCCCAGCCACTGCCACCATCAAAGAGTTTACAGGGCAACCAGCAGCAGTAGAAGCACCTCTCATGAGTGGCAGGTGCCATGCTAGGGTATGGGGGAATGGCATATTTGCCACTCCCAGTGCCCCACCTCAGGAGATCACCTCAATAAAGTTCATGAAAAGAGTGGCCTTGTCCCCCTGTATCACTCTTGTCTCCCAATGTCTCATCAAAGCTGTGTTGACACTGCAGAATTAATGCAGTTTGACACTGCTTTAACTGCCTACAAATACCAGGATTCCATAGGATGGAACCATGACAGTTAAAGCAGTAACAAACTGCATTAATTCTGTAGTGTGGGCTGCAGGTCAAGACAGCGTTAGCTATCCATGACTACCAAATTCATCACAAATTTAAGTGTCTTGAGTTAGCTAGGGGTGTGATTCAGAATTAAATATTTTAAAAATTATTTAAATATTATTTAAATATTATTAATATGTTTGTTGTGTTCAATTCTTGTTAATAAAGTATTTTTTTATATCATACACTTTTGGCCTCTGGGAATAATAGATATATAAATATTAAGTTCAGGCGTGACATCTGTGATGGCAGCAAAGAAGAGAAAGAACTGATATTCAGTGGGGAGAGAAAATGTATAGTATTCTGCATGTTAACTCTGAGGGCATCAACTCTGAGAGCTCACTCAATTGGCTCCCCCCCTGAACCCACTATTGGAGCCATCTAAAGCCTGCTGTGACGAGTTCAACAACTTCTTCGCGGATAAAATCTCTCGGCTAAGAGCTGATCTTGACGCTGTTATTGGTTCAGAATTGAGAGTAGAGGTGTCCAGAGCTTCCGTGGACTCAGTTGCACTGGATCATTTTGAGTCTGTAAGTACCGAGGATGTGGACAAGATCCTCGGTAGCGTTAGGAAGATGACCTGCTCTCTTGATCTCTGCCCTTCATGGCTGGCAGTTCAGGGGGGAACAGCGACAACAGAAATGTTGCGTCGTGACGCCCCCTGCAGCCTCCACGCCGGGACACCGCCGCCGCCGCCGCCGCCGCCGCCGCAGCGCCGCTGACTCCAGGACTGCACCCCTTTTGCCGGGCGGCCTCCTCCCGGGGTTTCGGAGGTGCGCATTTGCGCACCGCCCCGGAAGTGCCGCCCACGGACTTGGGGAACATCCCCTCAGGGACCTGGACTCTCCTGGACTCTCCTGGCCTT
This sequence comes from Sceloporus undulatus, assembly GCF_019175285.1. Lineage (NCBI taxonomy): Eukaryota > Metazoa > Chordata > Lepidosauria > Squamata > Phrynosomatidae > Sceloporus > Sceloporus undulatus. The sequence goes on from NC_056524.1 coordinate 245,281,516, forward strand.
GGCGTTTGGCGGCCAGTGTGAGCGTGAGGCCCCTTTAAGGACCATCTGGGGGGAAG
>NC_056524.1:245281671-245283974 GCF_019175285.1 Sceloporus undulatus
AGATAAAGTATGTAGTGGTCAGACCTTTTGACTGAATCATTGCTATTGATTCTGATGAAACAAATTGCAAAGGAAATGTGGAAATATTAATTGAATGGAGAAAACAACCCAGAAAGTACCACTTAATACACTGCAATGTTAAAATTTCTCTGCAATATATTATGTCACCATTTCTTCCCTAAAAGATCTCAAATGGTTTCACCATTTCAGAATTCATGACACATGATTGTGTATTCCTGCATGGCAGGTGATTGGATTGGATGGCCCTTGTGGTCTCTTTCAACGCTATGATCCTGTGATTCTATGATTAACATATCCCTAGTTCCAAAGAAGTAATAATGATGGGTTATACCCAATGATGCCTTTCCTTTGGGACTTGTCTGCACTGGGCAGGATATTCCAGGGGTAGCCCAAAATATCCTGGCCAAACACAGCTGCCCCCTTCCACCCCCATTAACTTGGCATCTGTCCCCATACCACAGCACTGGCATGCCACTGGGTTGCCCAGTGTGTCCGCCATCAGCTGCAGGTCACTTGCTTCTGAGGTCAGAATAAGGACATTTGGCCAGGATATTCCAGGCTACCCCTGGAATAACCTGAAGATGGAGCTGCATAAAAGAAACTTGCTTCATCTTCAGTGTGACAGCCTTTCAAATATTTAAAAAGGGCTATCACATCACCTCTTAACCTTCTCTTCTCCAGGTTAAACATACCCAGCTCCCTAAGCCGCTCCTCATAGGGTATGGTTTCCAGAACCTTCACCATTTTGGTTGCCCTCCTCTGAACATGCTTCAGCTTGTTAGCATCCTTTTTGAACTGTGGTGCCCAGAACTGGACACAGTATTCTAGATGAGGCCTGACAAAAACCAGAATAGAGTAGTACTATTATTTCCCTCAAACTAGACACTATACTTCCATCGGTGCAGCCTAGAATCACATGTACTTTTTTTAGCTGCAGCATCGAACTGTTGATTCATGTTCAACTTGTGGTCTACTAGAACTCCTAGATCTCTTTCACATATACAGCTTTTGAGATTTGCAGTTGAGATGAACCCAACTGACTGTCTGACTTTGGATGTTAAGCAGGTTTGGCTCTGGGGCTCTTCCACACTACACAGTTATAGTACAATCCATCCACTTTTAACTGCCATGGTAACATCCTATGGATGAACTTGTTTTCTTTGTAGATTGTACATCTTTTGGCAGGTCTTATCTCTATTTTTAACTTCTGTATGTAAAGCGCTGTGTAAAATTTCACAGCACTGTATATATAAATGATGATGATGATGATGATGATGATGATGATGATGATGATGATGATGATGATAACAATAATTGTTCAGAGGAGGTTTGCCATTGCCTTCACCTGAGGCTAAGAATGTGGCCCAAGATCACCCAGTTGGTTTCATGGCCGAGACGAGAATTGAACCCTGATCACCAGACTCACAGACCAATGCTCAAATCATTATGCCAGCCACCTGGTGTTGCAACTGGAATGTTCTGCCCACCATAATGCTATAATCATGTAGTGTGAAAGGGCCTCTGATTAGTACTATGATGGATTCAATAGAAGGGATCTCTTTGAAGGACTAGGGAAGAATCTTCCCTGCTGCCAGTTAGAGTGAGAGATGCTGAGCTAAATGGATCAAATGTCTCTCTAAGTTTACAGCAGCTTCCTATGTTCCTGTTTATGCTTTTCTTTCCCTGCCTTTAGACAGTTGTGTATATGGGTGTGATTTTTATTCAGACTTCTCCCCCTGTTTCCACCATGGAGACTGGTTCTGTTACATAAACAATGACAAAGAGACACATATGAAACTCTTCAAATGGCACTATGTAACAAAAGCAAATTGCTGCTCTAGCACAAGCTGTCTGTGCTGCATGGGGCAGTTTAGCCCTGACATCCAGGAGCCAAGCGATAGTCAATCCAAAGCCAAACTTCAGCAGAAAATTATTGCAATGTCACTGTGGTTTTGAATGAGGTCACAATCAATTGCACACAGTCTGTTTGTATCTGATGCTGAATAGAATGGTATGTTCTAGCGTTCGGTGCAAATGAAATAGACACCAGCAACCAGCACTTGCAGTGAGAAAACAGGCATGGCAACTATTAATAAATGGGTATGACTAGAGTTGAAAGTACCATTGAGAGAGGTTGGTCCAGTGTGACCAGGAAAAAAGGAGATGCAAGAGATTAGGTAGCACCTGGGGTGGGATGAATTCTAAGGCAAAAAGTAGCAGGTCAGAGGTATACTAAATCAGGGGGGAAAGGAGGGTGTTGCCACCCAGATAAAAATTACTCT
>NC_056524.1:245286198-245331870 GCF_019175285.1 Sceloporus undulatus
CCCCGAATCCTGTCCTATCAATAACCCCGTCCCATGTCAAGAGCCTGATAAGCATCTGGGCTTTGGGGGAAGGGGGAATCTACTCTTGATTTTACCACCTGAGCTGCTCTAGTTACTATGGGAACTTGCCAAGCAATGAACCTCTGAATAATGTCTGTGCTTGGCTTGCTGAGTTATAAGTTCTGCAAACTTGGCCTCAGGACCTCCTGAACTATCTCATCTTCTCACTGAGGTGCCACTCTGTTCCCCATTTATTTTTGTTAATGTGTTTGTCCACATACTGTGTTTTAATTACTTGGCTTGTTTTGGTTCTGGCAGATAGAGATACACTTTACAGCAGAGGATATTAATGATGGCATCACAATCCAACAGGTTGCTAGAGCCCTGTTTGTGTATTTGTGTAGCCATTAGTACCAAACTAATTTTCTTCTCCTTTGAGTACTGCACCAGATAGAAAACAGGTTTGGGTTTTCAAGTTGTTGTTTTTTTAAGTCATGATTCTCAAATAGCCTCCCCCCACTTTGTTGATGCTCTATAATGGCCTCCATGGACCACGAGTCATTGGAGGTAAGACTTCATGGTCCCAATTTGATGTCCTTCATCTCTTGGCATTCTAGGGTTACCAGGTCAAGCCTATCCCAGGCCCTGAGATTTCCACACTAAAATCTGAGACCTAGGGATGACTCCTTGTGATGTCAGAGGCAGGCTCTGGTGATGCAATGAAGATGATTGTTACATTGGGGAGTCTCTAGTGATGTGTTACGCAATGGCCGAAATATCAACTATCGCTCTACACAGAGTATGCCATTTAAATTTTTTTTAAAAAACACATCAAGTCTAACAACTGAGAAATGTATATACACACACTTTTCAAGAAATACTCTCACCTTGAATTCCTCCCCCTTGCCCTGCAGTCTAGACAAGAGAAACCAGACCTTGAGATCTGAGAATCTTGTACTATCTCAAGACAACCTGCAGATTACATGACTTCAGCATCATCAATCTCTCTCCCCTCCTTTCCAGTTTTCCTCATCATGTTTCTTTAACATTTTCAGCATGATGAAGAAACTTTTGATTCTGAAAGTTTACACAGAAATTCCTCTGCCTTTGTAGTGGGCTAATAAAGGTATTGCTGCAGTAGGGACTTTGTCTTATGGTCAACAATATGGCTACCCCATAAATATCCAAAGAGGCTATTAAAATGTTTTGCATTATACATGAGCATTGATAGGTGTATTGGCTTAAACTACCATTTGAGACCCAGTCATTATTATTCTGATGAAGGCCTATGCATGTACAGAACTACACCAGAATCTTGATTGACCATAATTCCTGTCCTCACAGAGAAAGCCCTAGACATCCACAGGTAGACTTTCCAACTCCTGCCAATCACATGTTGACTGATAGGTATGATTGACCCATGTTTAAAAGGAAGGGTTAGCCTGCTCATTCAGGGGAGTCCATTCATGTAGTTGTACTAAACGCTTGAAGACAGCTTAGGTCATCATCAGTTCTTCCTTGAATTCAGGCTCCATACAAAATCTAGATTTCAGAGACAGTTTCACTGCAGGGCCATATTCACTATCATGGCAGAGATGAATATAAGCTTGCAGCATAGCTTTTTCCTAGTCCAAGAAAAAGGAAGATTGTAATTTAGGGATAAGCGCACAGGTAATTCGTTGTGCTTGAAATAACAAACCTAGCAGAGTCTCCTTGCTTGATCCCACAACTCCTGACTTCTGTCTGTCTAAGGATAATCAAGCCTCCAGAGGAAAGAATAGTCGGGCTTACCTGACAGCTAGTTGCTCTGTATTCATATCCATGAAAGTGTTTAGAACTAGCATTGACATTCTCCCATCTCCATACCCCCTGCCTCTGGTTTGTGCATGAAAGAAAAGTCCTGTATAAATAATGTAGACCAGGCTTTAAAGTGCTGTGTTAGAGTCTGAGAGGTCATATATTTTTCCCTCCAACACAACAGAGGATTTGGCCCAACATCAAAATATATGAAGTTTTTTTTTATAGAGTAAGGTCATCGAGCCATTCCATCCCATACTGGAAAGGTCTCCAAGATCAAGAGTAAAAGTCTCCTGAATCAGGGACAGAAACTGGGGCAGTTAGTATGCAAACTAAGGCCCGGAACACACCACCGCTTTGTACCAGCCTGGGTCCAAAATTAGAGTTCAGGAGAACAGAACAACCGCACACTCCCAAACCCTAGCATGTGGCGGCAGTGCCATCATGGTGGCCTCCAGTCACACGGGGGCCACTATGATGACGCAAGTGCAACGCAGCATCTGCACGTCATGGTGCCATGCTTGTGTCATTGACGCACCACAATGCGCCAATGGCACACTCAGGGCATCTGCTGCAGGAACCCAAAAGAACCTGTTTTTACTGGGTTCTTTTTGGTGCGGAGGGACACTGCATGGTTTGGCTGCTGCAGCGTCCCATGGCAGCAAAAACAGGTGTCTCCAGCCTGCCCTTTCAGGGCGTTCTGTTGAGCCCCTAAGTATGTGCCCTGCTCTACAGTTGAGCCATGATGAATTCACTTCACTGTAATCTGGTATAACTGTGCTGAAGAAACGTGATTTTTAAATGTCTCTGACTGATATGAGACCTCAAGCTGCATGTTTTTCTCCTTTTAGTAAAGGGGACCAGCAAAGACACTGATCTATCTGAGACTATGTTGCAAAACTGCCACCTACAGATCAGTAGACAGAATCACATGGATTTCAGACAAACCTGGTTTTTTACACACACACGCATCTAAAATGCAGAATTAATGCAGTTTGACCCCACTTTAATGCCATGGCTCAATGGTATGGAATTTTGGCACTTGTAGTTTTGTGAGATGTTTAGCCTTCTCCTGTAAAATTCTGGGGCCATGACAAAATAAAAATCCCAGGATTCCATAGAATGGAACCATAACAGTAAAAGTGGTGTCAAACTGCATTAATTCTGCAGTGTGGCAGCAGCCAGACAAAGAGAGAGAGAGAGAGAGAGAGAGAGAGTTGCTTTGAAGTACCTGGGTTTAAGAAAAATCAACATCCAGAACAGTCTCAAGACCACATTGATTCCCTCGGGAAAAGGCGTACTATACATTGATGATGATGATGATGATGATGATGATGATGATTATTATTATTATTATTATTACATTTTTCTGTCTGGGGTGAAGGACAAAGATGGTACCTGTCTGTTTTCAACATACAGATCCCATCCAGACTAAAAGGGGAATCTTCCCTTAACATAGGAGAAGTGATGGTGAGCATGAGCACCAAATCTAAAAGCAGCAGGCTATTTTAATGGGTGCAGGGAAGCCTGCATGCTCCAGTATCAAATTGCTCCCCACTCCCCAGTATCTACTTACTGCCTGGAGTAGCTGGCTCTTTCTGTTTAATGGCAGGGCTGGCCCAGTCAAAAGCCCACTCCAAAGAGCTTGTCTCTGTTGCAGCAATGCAAAGAAGGATCTGCAAATGCTATCCTACTGTAAATGTTCTCCTACAGGATAAGTGGGACAGTGACTGGGTTAACATATAGAAAAGTTTTGTTAGCTCAGGATTACAAGCATGGGGTGGGAAAAAGACAACAATGTCTAATTTTGACTAATTTGGGGGTGAGTGATATAAGACTTAGGGGCTGTACAGACCTGCAGCTGCCCCTTTTAGCACCGGATCGGGGCTGCGGCAACTACATGCCACGGCCCCAATCGCCCCTTTCCATGGCGCTCCACAGAAAGGATGGCATAGCTGCTGGTGCCGCAGCTTTTCAGTGCTCCTTTGCTGCTGCGTCATGTAGACACAGTGCCAGAGGAGCACTGTGATGCCACCCACCATGTGGTGCAGAGTGAAGCATCATGCGGCCTGGGAGCAGAGTTGGGGTGTGCGTTATGCAAACACCACACACCCCAACTCAACCCCCAAGCTGGCCTCTTGGTCTGTGCAGAAGCTGCACCATCTCTCTGCAAACTATTCCCTTAAGTTACAATTATTGTATCGTACCATTTTAATGGACATTTTATAGTTATGAGGAGCACTCACGTAAGTTCAAAAGTTCTGCAGCATACATTATGTACTTTTGTCTAAGGATGTTTCCAGATAGAGTGCTTCTTATAATAGCAATTAGAGGCACTGCACAACTACTCTGTGTTTCTCTCTCTCTCTAACAGATTTTCTGGGGCAGGAGAAAGACAGAAGAAGGGGGAAAGGGAGGGTTTCAAGCAGTGGTAGTTTTCTGAAGATATAGAATTCAACAAAAGGGGCAGGACAATGGTATGATAGAAATAACACTAGAAATATGTGGAGTGTTCAGTGCAAGATGATATATGAACTGATAATTTTTCAGTGTATACACCTGCATAATAAATGGCAGCAGCTGCAAGATATATAGAGTCTGGATGGAGTTGCTTTATGGCAGAGGAAATCTTCAGAACCATTTGTAGTTCATATGGTCACCAGTTCACAAAGGGAAGACGCAGGGTGACCAGAAGCCCTTCATTTCCAGGACATGTCCTATATTTCAACCTTCAGTCCAAGATTTCAAAATGTCCTTCATTTTAAGCATGACTAAGAAGCTTACATTTATATTAATATTTTTGGCATTTATTTGATAATATTCTACATTTTTCTGGAATGTCCTGTGTTTTATGGTGCCTTGTAATCCTTTGTGGATATGACATTTGGTCACCCTGGTAGGTGATGCTAAGCAGAGTATGAAATGCTGATCATGCTAGCTGGGAACTCTAAATGTTGCACCCCAAAAACCCACTTTTCCAAGCTTAGGGCTGCAGGCCAAGGTTGGCTCAAACTGTGCTCTTCTTTTGATGGAGCCAAGATATTGCAACAACCTTAATAAGAAGCTGAGAGATACCAAATGCATTTTAAATTAATTTATTTATGCCGCAACAGTTGTTTTTTAAAAAGTTGCTTCATGTGGCTAGCAATAATAGAATAATAATTACAAAGCAGAATCATAATTGAAATGTGACATGATAAGAAATATTAAAACTTCAGATGGAAAGGCTACAATAAAGGACAAGGTCAGCATTCCAACCTGTTATGCCAAGGATAAACAAAGTGCAGCCCACAGGCCTCATGTGCCTCCCAGGGTCCTCCAGGGTCAATATTTTGTTTAGAAAATAGATTTTTTTCCCCAAACAAAATTGTCCCAACAATCTCCCAAATGCACTCTATGGGCATTTCACCACTTTTGGAGGCCTCTGCTCCCTCAAAGGTCAAAAACAATTTTAGCAAATTTTTCCAAAAAGTTGGTTTTTACCCCAAAATTCTCCAAAATGTCCACTGGGAACATGAGGTGCATTGCCACAACAATGTGTGCCCACCATCTGGCCAATTTAGGCCTAGAAGAGGCCATTTTTGAAACCCAAAACATGATTAGGATGCCCCCATAATCTCTGAGGTGTTTGGGGGCATTTTTTTTATTGCAGAAGCAGGTGTGGCCCTCCAAGTTATCCTAAGGGTCTAATATGGTCCTCTAGACTTCCACAGTTGCCCATCAGTGTTACACCCTCTTTCTTGCACTTCAGCTGCTGACCACATGACATGCAACATGTCTATTTGAATAAAAATAGCTTGGCCTGCTAGGAGAAGGAAGGGACAAATCTAGCCATTCTTGACAGGGAGTTTCACACTCTGAAATTTGTCATTTTAGAACAGTTATGGACTTTATCACTTGGGGAAATCAGGGGTTTAAACAGTGATTATCCCATGAAAATGGTGCAATCGCGATTATGATTTTCACACAATGTTGCAATTGAAGCATCATTATCCCAGGAATTACCAGGGAATAACCAGCAACAAATCATTCATGGGGAAATCCTGTGAATTATTTGTTGCTGGTTATTCCTTAGATAATGACGCTTTAATCATGATGTGTGTGAAAATCTTAATTGTGATTGTGCAATTTTCACAGGATAATCACTGTTTAAATCCCCAATTTTACCCTCTGTGATAAAGTCCATTGTCACCTTTAACTGGTAGTAGACTTCAGGATTTCAAATCAGGTTTCTACTATACAGTGTGCCCGCATCATACGCGTGCTATACACAACTTTCAGCAAACGCTGAAAGCTGTACGGGAACATGCAGAGTGCAAGGGGTTGCGCATCTCATTGGAATTAATGGGTGTGCGCCTGTGGTGCATGTGCACTGCCACGCTGCCATGCTACTGCATGCATGAGCCCCATTCACTTAAATGGGGCTTCAGCATGCGCAGAAATTGCTTTACGGATCCCCCATGTAAAGCAAGGGCGGACTGTACTCTTAAATGTTTCATATATAAAAAGTGAGACATGTGATCAAGGAATATCAGTGTGATCGAGGTGGGAAAAGTTATCAGTGAGGAAGAACAGACAAGCTAAGGCCTTGTCTTCACTGGCCTGGATACTCTGGGGGCAGCCTGGCTTTGGAGATCCCCAACCTCTCCCTGATACCTGGTTCTCCATTTCTGTTCCATGATGGTTGTCTGCATGGACAGCCCAGTGAGATGTCCAGTGAATCTGCTACCACTATGGGTCATTTTATAAGCAGCTGGAAAAGTTGGACAACAGAAGATTAATTAGGACTGTCCCTGTCAAACTTACTCATGAGAAAGATTAGTTTATTTGCCGATGATACACTATTAACTATTAAAAATTTAGTGGATATATTGGGAAAAATAAAAGAACATTTAAAAATATTTGGAGAAATGACAGGGTTGCAGATTAATTGGAATAAATCAGAAATGATTATATTTAATTATACAAAAAAAGAGGAATCTGAGTTTCTAAAACAAAAAAGTTTAGAGATAAGATTAAGAAGCAATATAAAATATTTAGGAATAAATATCACGAAAGATTTAAAGGAAATGGAAGATTAGAATTTGGTAGTGTTAAGGATAGAAGTGGAGAAAAAATTGGAAGAATATAAAAAAAATCCAATTATCCTGGTTTGGAAGAATTGCATTAATTAAGATGAAAATATTACCAAAATTAAATTTTTTATTTAGAATGATACCATTAAAAGTATTGGAAACCGAAATGAATAAATGGCAACAGCTAATAAATACATTCTGTAATGGAGGAAAAAGAACAAGATTAAATAAACAATTTTGGTATAAAATACAAAGACAGAGAGGATTAGGCCTTCCCAATATAAGAGGATATTACAAGGCTAATCAATTGAGATATGTGATAGAAGGTATGTTGGATGGGAGAGATTTAGAATGGTTAGAAGTAGATACAAAGGAAGTAGATATAAGAATATGGAATATCTTTTTTAAGGACTTTATAAAGAAATAAATAAAAATTATTGGAAACCCACTTATAAAAAATATAATAGAAAGATGGTATAAACATAAAAAAGAATTAATGAACGTAGACTCAATTACACCAATAATAATGGAAAAGAAATTCCCAAAGAATTTGAGAGGATTGTTAGATAAAGAGCTAAAGGAAAGGAAAATAGACAGAGTAGAAGATTGGATAGATGTAAGATTAGAGAAAGGAAATATAAAAGAAAAACTTATGGGAATAAAAGTTTCATGGTTTCACTATATACAGATAGAACAATGGATTAAAAATTGGAGAGAAAGGAATTTAGAAAAGAAAAAGTATACGCAATTTGAACAAATAGTTCAGAAAGGAAGAGAAATGGAAGAAAATGAGAATATAAAAGGAATTACTAGTAAAATTTATAAAATGTTGATGGAGAATAAAAGAGGAAAAATAAAAGGAAATACTTTAAATAGATTATGGGAAGAGGAATTAGGATGTAAAATAAATGACAAGGAATAGAATGGAATTTGGGAACAAAGACACTTGAAAAATTTATCAGTTCGGATAAAAGAAAATTATTATAAGTTGATTTGGAAATGGTACCTGACTCCAGTGAGATTACATAATATTAATAAGAATAACTCAAAAAATTGTTGGAGAGGCTGTCAAGAAGTAGGGTCATATATCCATATGTGGTGGCAATGTAAATATGTACAAAATTTTTGGGGGAAAGTGCTATTAGAAATAGAAAATGTTATGAATATAAAAATAGATAGAAGACCGAATATAACTTTGTTATCATTATATAACTCAGAGAAATGGAAAAAAGAAGAAAAAGATTTGGTAACAAATTTGCTTACAGCAGCGAGATTAATAATAGCAAGGTGTTGGAAAACGAAAATGGATGTAGAAGTGGAGGAATGGTACAAAGAGGTATGGAGATTAGCTGTTAATGATAAATTGACATGTAAACTGAAAGTAAAGAAAGGATTATGGAAAAGAAATGACTTTGAGGGGATTTGGAAAGAATTTGTTGAGAAAGTGTTGAGAAAAGAAGATGGAAGATTATCTCCAAAAGATGAACTGAAATTTTGGATGGAATATAAGGATGGAAATGGCTCTGAGGAAGGGGAGCACTGAGGGGTATATAAAATAATGTGTCAAAAAGGTAATAGAATGTAATAGAATGTAGGGATGTATTTGTTTATGGAAATAAAAATCAAAAAAAGAGAGAAAGATTCTGCTTCTTTAGGCCTTTTCTGTTGAAATATCAGTGCCTGAATCTGGAACGTTTGCTTTTAAAGTGTTCTGCTGCTGGACTGTGATGTCTCAGCAACATAAGTACAACAAATGGTCACTGTATAAACCAGTGGTTCCCAACCTTTTTAATGCCGCAACCCTTTAATACAGTTCCTCATGCTGTGGCAACCCCCAACCATACAATTATTTTCATTGGTACATGCAAATATGTGTTTTCCGATGGTCTTAGGCGACCCCTGTGAAAGGATCATTCAACTCCCCAAAAGGGTCCCGACCCACAGGTTGAGAACCACTGGTATAAACAGTGCTAGCACTGCATAGCCTTATATTTAATTAATGCTGACAGAGTTCCACAAAAATATTTTGATTCCTCCCAGGATCTAGGGCAGTTTGAAATATTTTGTAAGGCCTCATTTCTTGGCCTCATTTACATCACATTAGCTAGTTCACATATGCATAAAGCCACTCTGATAGCCTTTAGGGCTGAAGGGTGGGGTTATAAATACCATAAACAAACAAACAAACAAGCATATTGATTGCTAATACTGCCATCATCAAGGGGATTATTCTTCATTCCTGAATAGCTTTTCAGCTTCCTCCTTTGTATAGAAGGACAGTGTAATACCTAACAACAGAGAAACCAAGCCTTGGAAAGAACATCCTGTGATTAATAATTGTATATGAAATGTAATGTGCATGTGTCTCCTGGGTAATGTGGGCATTTGCATCCTTCCTTTTACAAAAGAATGTAACTACTGGTTATGTGTGTGCTTGTAATAACCAATGTTTGTTTCTTACTTTGGGCTGGGAAAGGTTTTAGGGGCAATTTGAAGTGATAGTTTTCACATTTGAAGCCATTTTTTAAATATCTTGTTAGTATATTTTAAAGGAACTAAAATGTTATGAAAATAGAGTACGTCAAAGTAATGAGCTGTAATGGTGTGATGGTTTTACTGTTGGACTCTGGAAATCAGAGTTCAGTTCCCTGCTTGGTCATGGAAACCCGCTGGGTGACCTTGGGTGAGTCACACACTCTCAGCCACAGAAATCCTCATGACAGGTTTGCCTTAGGGTTGTCATAAATCAAAAGTGACTTGAAGGCATGCAACAGTAATAAAGGAAATGAGTTACTTTGACTACTAACATCCACTAGGTGGATGTGTTTATAATATGGTACATAATAATTTATTTTCAAAAAGTAAGGGTTGGACTGAAATATACACAGATATATCAGCAGATATATGAATGAACATGTGCTAAAAGATTCAGCTCTGTCTTGCCCCTCTGCAGGCATCATTTAAAAAGCTACCTACGGGTATGTGATGTTAGTGCACTGATTTAACAGTGTTATGTGCCTCTCCGCCTTTAGACAGGTATCTATCAGGTAGTGATCACTTCACTTACTGCAAAATGTGGTAAAATAGCCATGCTGTGTGTGGGTATACTCTGCTTATTTGGTTGAATGAGTCCCTGAATTTCTGTCCCAGTAAGTCCTGTCCTGAGAGTACTATTGAAACTAGCAACGTTCAAATGATGGCCTTTCAGTTAACCGGAGAACTCACTTTATGGTTCCCCTGTGTGGATGACAGTGGTCAACATCTTGCCGAAAGCATGCTCAAGGCTCAGTTAGCCATATCAAAAGGAAAGTGTGAATACTGAAACTGTTTCTCTGGCCAGTCTTTCAGCTGATAATTGAGGCCTTTAAGTTCGAGATAACGCCCTTAAAACAGTTGCTCAGGAACTTTCCAGAACTCGCTGATCCAATTTGAAAGAAGATGATGACTCAAAAACAGTAACTGAAAAGAACATGCTATAAAGTGATCACCCTGAACTTTTCTCTCCCCACCCTAAAAGACACAGAAAAAGTCTGTTTGAAAAGAAGTCTGTGTTCTAAGCACATCTTTTTAAAATGTTGATGTTTTTAAAAGTGATGCAGTGCCGCAGCCCAATACTCTTCCATGTACCTTTTCAAAAGGTACACTATGTAACCTATGCTAACTGCATCCCATTTTGCTACTAGCAAAATCACTGTGCCTTAAGCTACCTATTTATTTATTTATTTATTTATTTTCAGTGCCTCGAGAATAATTTGTTTCCTTAACTGGAGCTGCATTTCAAAATAAGAAAGGGGAAACTTTGAGATATTCCTAACTCTGCAACTGACAACTCTGTAGTATCTTTCCAGTTTTGTGCACCACAGCAGATTTATGTGTGATGGATGTTTCCTCTCTCTGTATACTTTTCTCTAAGGTTCATTAGGTTACAGCTATCTGTGCTGAACTGCACTTAATGTTTGCCTTGCCTTGACAGAGTGAGCGGAAGTTTGCTGGACATGACAAGTTTGCTATGCATCCTTGCGAAATGAACCGTGCTTTGCAAACAGATATAGCACAAGCCACGTATGGAAATGTTGTGAGGGGAACGAACAATACAGTGATCCCTCTGAGGTCTCACCACCGGAACCAGACATGTTGCATTGTAGGTTTTTGAAAGAGTTTGGGCAGGGATGTTCTATCCTGTAGCATACACAGCATGAAATAAAATTATATAGTTATTTAGAACTGTAGTTTGAAATGAGCAATTTAGGTCTCCAAATAATTTCTTCTGGAAACTGAAAGCACTATCATTTGTCCATGTTGTTCTTGTACAGTATCAGTATTTTTCGAAGATACAAGACTGGCCACATTTTGTCTTACTGTGAATAGCAGTAAAATTGTGTAGATTTTATCTGTCAAATAAAAAGACTTCAGTAACATGTGGCCCTGTACAGATGGGCCTTTTAGCACGTACTCAGTAAGTGCTAGGGTTGCCTGGGAGCATCCTTTTCAGACGCTCCCTAACCTTAGTACGTAATGAGTACGTCAAAATGGCGGCGCCCTGTCTACATGGGTGCCGCCATTTTGACGTAACAGCTGCGGCGTGTCCAAACGGCATGGTGTGGCTGTTACGTACTGGCGCCACTGAAGGGCTCTTGTGGCTCCCTTTCAGCGGCACCGAAAGGAGCTCCAAAACGGAGCTCCTTTTGTGCTGCATATCACTGGCGTGGCCTTTACATGGCCTTTCTCTGTCTCCACTCCGCTGTCAGGGTGTCCTTGGGGCATGATGCCCCAAGGACCCCCCTTTCCAGGCCGTGGGGAAGCAGCATTTTGCTGCTTCCCTGAGGCCTGGAAAAGCGGTGGAGCAGGGCCTCCAGGGCTGCCGCTGTGGCAGCTCAGGCCCCGATCCATCAGGGAAAGGGGCGGGTGCAGGCCGCCCCAAAGGGACAGTCTGTATCCCATAAACTACAAGACTAAAAGTAGCAAGTAGCAAGTACACGTAAGCACTCCCTAAGCAGTTTACAAAGTGTAAGCTAATTGCCCCAACAATCTAGGTACTCATTTTAGTGACCTCAGAAGGATGCAAGCCTGAGTTGAGCTGAGCCCTTTTGCTGGTATTGAACTCGCAACCTTATGGTTTGTGAGTGAGTGGCTGCAGTACATGCATGTAACCACTACACCACCAAAATATTGGTGGTTATTTGTTGTTGTTTTGGTAAACCAGTAATGCATTGTGATACTTTATAATAACTATAACAACATTATCAGCACCTGTCAACCATCCCTTTTAAACACAAACACACTCAATTTGCACTCAGTTAACTCAGCAGGGAGGAGAAGAGACTCTTGTCTTTTCCAGTAGGCTCTGGGAAAAGCAGTCTGCTGCAGCCTGTGTTTTTATGAATGATGTTTGCTGTCTTGGCCACACTCTCATGTTGCTTGGTCACATGTGCCCTGGTCTTCACCTGTGAAACGTTGGAAAGTATGCAAAGATAGTTCTTTTTCTCATACTGGATTAGGTATGAACATTTTATGATCCGAACTGCACAGTTTTAATTTTATTTGTTTGGGTGGGTCCTCTGTGGGCTAGGAGGCAAGACTGATCCAAAAGACTTTGGCACCCAAGAAGGAACAGCAAACACTGCCACTCAAATGAAATTGCTTAGTTTCAAGGCTAGTCAGGTTATTTTGGAATCTGAAGGAGAAAAACCCAGTAATGCACCTTTCCACCTGCCCTTCCCTCCAGAAATTAATAAGCAACTAGCAATTTGTGGTCCTTTAATAACAGCCCAAGTAAAACTGGTTCACAGTGCCAAAAGTAGGGTTGGCCCCACACTGGGGTCAACAAAATGCAATGAAGCCAGAGCAGGGCTAATTAAAATATACTGCACACCAGTGCACAGACCAAATTTTAAGGTCTGTGTAAATGGACTGAAGGGAGCAGAGGACAGATTAGGGGAATTTTGTTGTGGCCTGTGTGCTGCGCCCATAACCCTTGTTGGGGCGTATGGAAATGACGTGCAGTGTCCACCACGACCACCTGCAGAGTTCAACCACGTCGACAGGACGCCAAGAAGAAGGAATCTGTGAAGATGTTTTCAACTAATAACAACTCTTACAAGTCTTCACTCTAAACGAGGGCTTTAATCTTCCTTTGCAGTATTTACAACATAGATATACACAGTGTATTGGACATCTGTCTCTAATACACACTATTTACACCAACCAACAATAACACAACCTCTGAGGCAGCCACATTAACACACAACCATCTCACTGCCCACTCTGAGGCACCAACTGTCTCACTGTACTGAGGCACCAACTGTCTCTCTCTCCCTCAGTGACAGTTGAGAACTGACAGTTGACAGTTACATCAACATTCCGATGGTACACTTTTTGAATGCTGACACATTAGCTGCCTCTGGAGCTCCCCCTAGTGGCCACACCAATGTCATTTCCTGACAAATTTCAGCACAGAATAAGTAAAGAGACAGTACAGGAATACCTGTTTAATCTAAATAAATATAAATCTTCAGGACTTGATGAACTACATCCAAGGGTATTAAAAGAGCTGGCAAATGTAATATCGGAGCCATTGGCATTGATCTTTGAGAACTCCTGGAGAACAGGAAAAGTCCCAGCAGACTGGAGGAGGGCAAACGTTGTCCCATCTTCAAAAGGGGAAAAAAAGAGGATCCCGACAATTATCGTCCAGTTAGTCTGACATCAATACCAGGAAAGATTCTAGAACAGATAATTAAACAGAGAGTCTGTGAACATCTAGAAGGCAATTCCATAATCACAAAAAGTCAACACGGGTTTCAGAGAAAGAAGTCATGCCAGACAAATCTAATCTCTCTCTCTCTCTCTCTCTCTTGATAGTTCCACTCTATTCTGCTCTGGTCAGCCCCCACCTTGAATATTGTGTCCAGTTCTGGACACCACAATTTAAAAAGGATGTTGAGAAACTGGAGCGTGTCCAAAGGAGGGCAACTAAAATGGTGAAGGGTCTGGAAACCAAGCCCTGTGAAGAACGACTTAGGGAGCTGGGGATGTTTAGCCTGGAGAAGAAAAGGTTAAGGGGTGATATGATAGCCCAGTTTAAATACTTGAAGGGATGTCGTTTTGAGGAGAAAGCTAACTTGTTTTCTGCTGCTCCAGAGACTAGGATCCAGAGCAATGGATGTAAGCTCTAGGAAAAGAGATTCCACCTCAACATTAGGAAGAACTTCCTGACAGTAAGGGCTGTTCAACAGTGGAACAAACTCCCCCGGAGTGTAGTGGAATCTCCTTCCTTAGAGGTCTTTAAACAGAGGCTGTATGGCCATCTGTCAGAGATGCTTTGATTTAGATTTCCTGCATGGCAGAATGTGGTTGGACTGGATGGCCCTTGTGGTCTCTTTCAACTCTATGATTCTATGATTCTATTCTATAGTTGTGAGAAAGTGCATGTGAAAAACTGAATGTTCTGTTATATTTTTCCCCCACAAAAGAGCTTCCAAGAACCTCCTTGCCATGAAAACTGTGATGATACAGTCTGCGTATGAGAACTTAAAAAAAAAAACATGTTTCAAGCTCTGAGTAGCATCTGTCTTTGTATGCCTTTATGAGCCCCAAATATTTTTTTGGGGGGGGGGGGGGGAGGAGAATATTGCATCATTTTTACATGATGCCTTAACCACCTTTCCAGGTCTGGGATATCTCTGCTCTATAAACATCAGAACTATAGTATTACAGGAATGTTGTAGAGTTGGCAGTGATACACACCAGAGATTAGAATCAGAAACAGTCATAAATAGACCCAAAGGCTTTCATGTGGACTATGCTGCTGGACTAACAACTTAATGTTTGAACACAATCTGTTTTTTTTTAAAAATTATGTGCCGGTACTGGTGGGGATATTAACATTTTCTCCTCTATCTATAACTTGGGTTGTCTACGTGGACAAAAAACCCTGTCCTCACCTGGAAACCAGTGCTGTCTGTTCACACAATGTGCAGCAAGCTTCATTGAAATACTGCAGGTTTTCCCTGTTAACCTAACTTTGCATCAGAGTTGGTAAAGTCAGGGAAAAACCCGGTGTTTTTCCCAAACCCTGGGGTATACATGAGAGTTTGTGGTCTGTGAACAGTTGGATTGGGCCTGATGCACATGCCAGGTGCTGTGCAATCCCCTTTCCTTGCACTGAGCAGCCATGTGATTGGAGCTCCTTAGAATCATGGAATCATAGAATCATAGAGCTGGAAGAGACCAGAAGGACCATCCAGTCCAACCCCCCTGCCATGCAGGAATTCACAATCAAAACAACCCTGACAGATGCCCATCCAGCCTGTGTTTAATGACCTCCAAAGGAGGAGACTTCACCACGCTCCTAGAAAGTGTGTTCCATTCTCAAACAGCTCTTACTGTCAGGAAGTGCTTCCTAATGTTGAGCTGGAATCTCTTTTCCTGTAGCTTGCATCAATTACTCTGGGTTCTATTCTTTAGAGCAGCAGAAAACAAGCTTGCTCCATCCTCAGTATGACACCCCTTCAAATACTTAAACAGGGCTATCATATTCAACTTGTATCATATTCAACTTTTATGCAGAACATATTATACGAAAAGCAGGATTGGACACAGAAGAAGGAGGAGTGAAAATAGGAGGAAGGAATATCAACAATCTAAGATACACAGCTGACACCATACTACTAGCTGAAAACATCACAGACTTGGAACAACTACTCAGGAAGATCAAGAAGGAAAGTGTAAAGACAGGTTTATTGTTGAATATAAAGAAAACAAAAACAATGACCACAGAAAATTTAAACAAATTCAACCTAGACAATGAAGAAACAGAAATATTAAAAGAATTTTCATACCTAGGATCAAATATTGATCAGAGTGGGGACTGGAGTTAAGAAATCATAAGACAAAGAATGGGGACTATCCTAAAATGTAAAGGCGTACAACTGAGTACGGAGTTAGAATCATACAAGCCATTGTATTCCCTATTACCATGTATGGATGTGAGAGCTGGACAGTTAAGAAAGCAGATAGGAAGAGAACTAATTCATTTGAGATATGATGCTGGAGAAGAATGTTGAGGTTACCATGGACAGCCATGAAGTCAAGCAAATGGGTCCTAGAACAGATCAAACCAGAAATCTCTCTGGAAGCCAAGATTCCAGACTAAGGCTGTCTTACTTTGGCTACATCATGAGGAGGCATGACTCTCTGGAACAAACAATAATGCTAGGAAAGGTTGAGGGAAGCAGAATGAGAGAAAGGCTACATGCTAGATGGATGGACTCTATTAAGGAGGTCATGGGTCTGAATTTGCAGGACCTGAGCAGAGCAGTGGAGCATAGGGAGTCTTGGAGATGTGTCATCTACAGGGTTGTCATGAGTTGAGATCGACTCGAAGGCGGATAGCAGCAACAACAACAAATCATATTACCTCTCAACTCTTTCTTCTCCAGGCTAAACATATCCAGCTCCCTAAGTCTCTCCTCATAAGGCATGGTTTCCAGACCTTTCACCATTTTGGTCACCCTCCTCTGGACACGCTCCAACTTCTCAACATCCTTTTTGAATTGAGGTGCCCAGAACTGGACACAGTATTCCAGGTTAAGCCTGACCAAAGCAGAAAAGAGTGGCACTATTACTTCCCTTGATCTAGACACTCCACCCTCTACCATCTCCTTTCCTTGATCACATGGGAAGGCAAGGAAGTGGTGGTGGCCACTCCGAGGATAGGTTAGCCATGCTAATGTGGTGTAGCCCAGCTGGCTTGTGCAGACAACACTGCACCTTCACATCAGGTTATGTCCTGTGTGTGCAGCTGCCATTGTGGCCAATCTGGGGCCCATTCTGATGCATAATGTTCCAGACTGACCCCAGATTTACAGCCAGTGTGGACAAGGCTATTGTCATATAGGAAAGAAGGACACTGTGGCTATAATCCTGTTGGATATTTCCACTTAAAATAGACCCACTCAAAGGTGAATCAACACACAGATAAATTGGACTGATTCAGTGGTTCTACCCTAATAGGGAGTAACAATAGGATTTAAGCTTGTGAGGAAGAGGAATAAAGCAGGACCCTGTTTTCATCTAGTTTGTTTTCAAGTTGTTTTTTTATTAAAGATGTAGCAAAAACAAAACAATTGTGGTTTCCTACCTTGTACTGGAGAGGGTAAATCTTACCGCATCCTCCTGCTTGCTAAATGTTACTTAGCTTTCTGTTTTTTGTAAAAGACTAGGGTAAAATGAAAACATCCTTTCTTTTTTGCTTTGCTGTGACATTGTTATCAGTGTGTATAATCCTGTCTGTCAACTTTCACGTTGACTGTCTGCATCAAGACAACAGATTACCCAGCCACTGGTCATGCATGATTTCAAATGATGGTGTTAGTTTCTGGGAACTTACCTCATGACCTTCAGTCACTGCAAATATCAGTCTGAAACTCTGAATTCTCAGCCTCAAAGGTACTGTGCTACATGAGGGCAAGTCTTTTTGTCAATGTCAGGCCAAATGTCCACAGAGAAGAATGTTTTGGGGAAAATAGTCATGGAAATATTTATGGCTACTTTGTCTGTATTGAAGGAGGTTTCTACACTCCCATACCTGGTCAAAATTATACAAAACAAGCACATAAAAACTTGACACCAGAGTGAGCAGCCTGTGGCCCCTTTGACATTGTTGGATATAAACTCCCATCAACTCCTGGTAGTATAGCCCATGGTTAGGAAGAATGGGAGTTGTTGCACAATAATATCTGGAGGGTTAAGGGTTCGCCACAACTGTAAAATACTGAAACCATTATAGGCATGGCCTTGATGATGATGATGATGATAATGATGATGATGATGATGGTGATTATTACATCATTGTATTAGCTGCTGTGTGTTTTTTAAACAAGGTATCTTCAGCTAACACATTGATGAAATATGAAAATCTTACCATGTTACTGCTCTGAACTATTGCTATATTAACAGCCATATTGCAAATGAACTTTGTGACTCCATGTAAACCAGACTTCTGTGGCAAAAGTGCCATTGTTGAAGGAGGTATGACCAAAATCTTCTTGGTGATTTATGCTTATGTGCATAACCCAAGCATAAGTATTTTTAATGACATTGCATGAGAAAACCAGTACCTCCTTTGCAACAGCTTTTTACGGGTTATGTCACGACAGATGGTGCACAGGCCCAGCTCTCTCTGTCCCAGTCTGTTTGTAGTTTGGTGGGGTATTCAGTCTGATCTGTCAGAGAGCTCTGGTGCCTCACCAAACTACAAATCCCAAATCTTCTGTAAGATAGAGTCGTGGCAGTTAAAGTAGTGTCAAACTGCATTAATTCTGCAGTGTGGTTGCACCCACAGAAACTGGAAATGCAATGGCATGGACAATCCTGAATTTGGTATTCAATTATATATCTTTACCCTTGAGGACCTTGTGTAGTCCCTTTAAAGCTGTCCTTCCAAGTCCTAGTCTTCTGATTTCTTGACTGTAGTTCCCATTTTGATTAACAACTGAGCCAAGATATAGATAATCTTTTGACTATCTCAATGTCCTCACTGTCTACTTTAAAGTGATGTGAATTATCTGTATCATTAGTGCTCAGGGGGACTCTGTTCTTGATATTTGTCTCTTATTCTTCAAGAGTTTTAGTGTTTGCTGTTAAAGGAATACAGTACATCCGGCAAAACCTGAAATATTCCCGCCTCTGCTTTAGTATGCTTAGGGAATGGAAGTTTGGAATAATAATAATAATAATAATAATAATAATAATAATAATAATAATTTTATGCATTTCACAGTAACTGTTAATGGACCATGGTCAGAATTTGAAATCTCTCATTGGTTCCTTTTAATAAACACTGTCATCTAGTGGTGAATAGTTGAACCAAAGTTGACTATATCCAGGGGTAACTGTTTTAGCCATACAAAAAAAATACAACATCCAAAATTAACGAACAGTGATACCTTTATTGGTACAATAAAAATGCACAAAATACCTTCTGTAAGCTTTCGAAACTCCACTGGCTTCTTCATCAGGCAAAGGTGTTAAAGTCACACAGCGAAGAAGTAAAAATGATGATGTTAGAGTCATAGACCTACATTTTGTGGGTTTTGTTGTTATCAGTTAAGATGGTCTGGAGGGATATCCATGCAATCAGAGGCCATTCCTGTCTTTGGTCATGTGGGCTCTGGGAGACAAAGAGCCACAAAACCCAGGCAATAAAATTTCAACTCCACTAGTGACAGAAAAAGTAACTTCCCTTGAAATCCAGGCTGTTTGTCCTGTTGAGGCTACCTGCCCCTTTCTGAGAGAAATCTGGAAAAATCTATAGTTAATATATATCAGATGGAAATAAAATATTACCTGGTAATCCGCTATCTCAGAGATACATGATGCCAGGGTAATTAATACATGTGAAATAGCATCTTTCAGTATTCAAGTATGCACTGAATACAAGATGTACTTCTAGCTCTCAAGAGTAACCAAGTAAGGCTCATGCTATGTTCCCCTACTCAAAGGCATTTATTACATGAGCTCTGCAGTTCTGCTGGGCTTGCAAGAGTCTTAATTGCTGCCATGATCACATGAGACATTGGTCTTTTGCAGCTGAGGTCATTCTGGTTATAAAATATTTTCTTTCAAGTAGCAGGCTAGCTGCCAGAAGATATTGAACCTGCTACACAACCTTCAATCTTCCAAGGGGGCACCATGGTAAGGATGTCAGAATTGTTGGTACAGTGGGATGTGAACTGTAAAGTCAATTCAATTATACATCAGGGGAAGTAGACTTAAGTCTACAAAAGCTCATGCTGCCAACCTCTTTCTTTCAGTTTGTCTCAAAGGTGCTACAACTACAAGATCTCTCTACGTACTGATTCTACAGACCAACATGGCTATATCTTTAAGTTATACTTTTCTAGCTTAAAAATGCAGAGCAAAATAATTAATCTGTATTGAGACAGGGTTATAGCCACAGGGAGTCTTAACCAACTCAAGGATACTCCAGGTCCCTGCTCTAAATTCTATTGTTGTTGTTTTGTGTACCTCTCCAAGTCATTTCTCACTTATGGCAACCCTAAAGGGAAGTTATCATGGGGGCTTCTTGGCAAGTTTCTTCAGAAGTTGTTTGCCATCCTCTGAGTCTGAGAGAGTGTGGCTGCTGCTTTTTGTCCCAGTTGCAGCTTCTGAGTCATCTTCAAGTGCAGCCTGTTAGCATAATCTATTACCTCTCCAGCTAAATATGGGATGTTCAAATTTAATATCTAGTGTGGAGCATGATGACCTGATATGTGTTTTTGGGGATCACAAGGACCCAAGGAAATTAAAACATACCAGGGTCAGGGTCACTTGACCTAGGGCATACTTGACTTAGATAAGAACAAAAGACATGCACCATAGGTTACTTATGCTAGGCATGGTGCATTCCTCCTACCTGCTTGTTTTGCCCATGGAAAAAAAGACATTTCAGACTGGCAGACTATACATTGTTTCCCCTTCTTTCAAGTCCTTACATTTCCCCTGCCTTTCTGATTATCAAAGGTTTGTTTCAGATTGCATCAATGCATTAAGAGCTTGGTGCTAAAAATCCTTACATTTTCATTTCCTGCTATGTACATCACATTGCATTTGCTTTAGTGGCAAGCACATGGTCAGTGCTTCAGTTACTATACTTTATTATTATTAATTTTTGTACAATATTTCCTCTATTTTCAGTTTTTATGATTATAACTCACCATTGTCTGTTATTTTGATAAATGTTAAAACAAGGTTGTTTTTATGCAATCAATGATCACTCTTTCTAAGCTCACTGGGGGCTAGTCTACACATTTAAAATACTCCTCATTTCAGTCAAACAGAATGTGATTTGGCCACACACGACTCGCAGGAATTCAGGCTTTTTGTCCCCCCCCCCCCAAAAAAAAACACCACCCACTTATTTTAAACTCCCAAGAAAAAAGCCTTGGCAGTTTTTACTGGAGTATCTGCTGAAATCTGCAGAAATTTGCATTATCACATATATGGCTGCCCAGCTGCTTCACATGCATTCAGATGGCTGTGCATTTTCAGCAAAGTGAGGGATGAATAGATGCAAATTTGCACAGGAAAGTGAAGACTGTCAATGCAAATGTGCAAAAATGCACACCAAATTCAGACTAGCCTGAACAAAAACAGAGCTAATTCAAAACTCATTTTTCCTGAAGTGTGAGGTGCAATTAATACAACTGGCATTACAAGTTTACATAAGCTATTATGTATTAGGTATTCCTAAACTTGTAAACACATTATTGTATGTGCAGGAGGAATATGACAGAACTCTAATTCTCAAGGGCTCTTGTGTTGTTCTACGCTTACGTAAAATGTGCTGTTGGGTTTATTGAGAAATTAAGGTGTGATCATGCATGGAATATATGGTAAATGTAACAAGGTGAGTGATCATTTGGGAGTGGAGTGTATGGAATGCAGGGAGTGACTGGATGAAAAACTTGAATGGGATTTTAAAACATTCATATGTATGAGTTTGCCATCAATAAGAGTTCGAGAATAAAGAATATGAGGGAAGAGTTAGCTAGGGTCAGTTAGAATTTAGATGTGTGGAATAATCTGTGTTGGATTTGTGTTTAATAAATTAATTCTCTGCATTATATGTTTGTGGCTCTGGGAATGCTACAATAATGTTTCTGGTGTGAGTTCAGACAAGGGGGGTCTGTGGTAGCAGCAGTGGCTCAAGGGTAGTGATGTCCAGTGGTGAGATTATACAAGTAAGTCTCACACAGGAACCATACATCTATTTAGAAAATTCCAATTTGATGCCATAGCTGTGGAATAGGAGGTTCCCACATTTGGTAGTGGCGGGACAGGAAAAGAGATTCCACCTGAACATTAGGAGGAACTTCCTGACAGTAAGGGCTGTTTGACAGTGGAATGCACTTCCTCGGAAGGTGATAGTCTCCTTCCTTGGAGGTCTTTAAACAGAGGCTGGATGGCCATCTGTCAGGGATGCTTTGATTTGGATTTCCTGCATGGCAGGGGGTTGGACTGGATGGCCCTAGTGGTCTCTTCCAACTCTACGATTCTATGATTCTATGACAGGTGGATGACCTTCACAGGATCGTTCTTTGTAATAAATATCCCCAACTCAGTTAATTTATGTGTTGAGAATTAATTTCTCATTCATTATCACCGTAGATATTGGGCTGCTCTAACACAGGTTCTTTACTTGAACTGTGAAGAGGAAAGCTGGTAAGGGATTACAAGCTCAAACTAGACAGCAAATCAGGGTCAGAGGTAACTGAACACTACCAAAGATTCCAAAGAGACTAAGGAAAAAGTTGTCATCAGTCTGGAGATGTCACGTCATAGAATACATGTTGGCGGGGGTGGGGTGGGACACAACTAGGGGACCTGTGGTCAAAATAAGCTACCCAACCTGATTGCCACCCTGTCAACAATATTGCTTCAACATCCCAGTGAACAATGCCTCTGTTGTTCATCTAGCCATTGACTTAATTTGATGTTGGCCAGGTTCCAGTGTCCCCTTGTACAGGAAATGAGCACAACTATGTTTGGAAATGTTTACGTTACATCCGTTTCATCCACAATAGAAGCCTGTCCACTTCTCACTTACTTTGATGCCCAAGCTCCCACTGGTAGTGTTTATATCCATGAAAAACAGCAGACACTCCACTGTTTTGCAAGGGAAATTACTATTCAAGTGTAACTTCTGCAAAGATGTCAAGCCCTTCTTCCTTCTATGTGGGGCTGAAATGTCAAAATATTTTGCCCAGTTTATTGGAGAAAACCCAAAGGAATGCTCCTCTGCACCAGCGAGAGAATATCAAGATACAAGCTTTCTCAAACTGGGACTGTCAACCACAAACATAGTAAAAAAGTACTTGGATTTTTCCAAGTGGCAATGAATACAGACTGAATGTTGAATTAAAACTCAACAAAGTTTTCAACTCTGAGAAACCTTTTTAGTAGAAAAACATAAGAAAAATTAAATAGGAACATAGGGAATATAGGGTTTGCTGAATTAAGTTAATATTAATTACAGAAGCTGCCATCTTCCTTCCCAACATGTAGCAGATCTTTCCATTAACAGCCATTCATGGCTGCCTTAATATTTCCTTTCACCATGTGTTTTTACACCCACCCTAAAGTAGTTTTTAGCTTTTCATTGTATGGCCAACATCAATGCTGATGTTCTCTATTTCGATTAAAAATGTTAACACTGATCTTACAATATTAACCTACAAAAACCTGCATTTGGGTCTACATTGCTCCACTTAAGAAAAATGGGATAGTATGAACTATACCTGCTACTTGACAGCCTTAATTTTTGAAACAATCATTTCTACAAGAAATGTAGGAGAATCTTACACTACACTGTTGTAGCGCTATTGTTCCTCTTCAACTTCTATGGTTGCCTCCTGTGGAATCTTGGGATTTGAAGTTTAGGGAGAGTTAAGAATTCTCAGCCAGAGCTGTTAGGCTTCACTAAACTACAAATCCCAGAATTCCACAAGAGGCAGCCATAGCAGTTAATGTAGAATAAGACACTGCTTGGGGGCTTTTCTATAAATCAGCAATTAAAAAAGCCAACTTGCCTGGGTCATTCACCCCAAGTAAGTGGAGAAAGGCATATTTTTTCATAATTGAGTTCTAACAATTTAGTGCAAGAAAGAAAGATGAAGAAAATTAGTCTGGCAGGCCTAGAAACTAGATTTCCTGCAAAACAACAAGATTGGAGGATATCATGGGCCAGACACTCAACAGTATAGTTCAATGCTAAGTGTCTTTTCCCCCTGTAGATAACTGAAAAGGCTCAAATGTAGCTGGCCATCACCTTTACATAGCCATCAAAAACCAAAAACCAAAAACACACAAAACAAAAAACTAGTGTTTCTATTGGCAATTTAGTATTCCTTCACTTGCTGAATTGAGCTGAACTTAGCAACACAGATGCTTTATCCCAAAGATTTTCAATTTCTAAATTATGATGCAGAAATCACTATTAAAAGTTACAGTAGCGCAGCAAGCTTGGAAGACACTAGTAGAAATTATGGCGAGGCCAGATAGAGAAACACTTCTTAATCATTTAGGTGAATCTAGTAGCCTTCCAAACCAGCGCAATTTATTATGTGATTTCTCTTCTATTTTCATTTCTCTTGGAGAGGCTAAGATTTCAAATACTAGCCTGGAAGAAGGAAGAGCCCTCCCTCCAATCCATCTGCCTTGGTCCAGGCCTCAGAGGGAGAGAAGAACCACTGGACCTCATTCCCTTTCCCTCCACCATTCCCTTCTCCTTTTGTTTCGTGTCTTTTAGATTGTAAGCCTGAGGGTAGGGAACTGTCTGATTAAAAATAATTAATTGTAAGCCGCCCTGAGAGCCATTAGGGCTGAAGGGCGGGGTATAAATACCTAAATAAATAAATAAAATTATTACAAATAAAGATAAAATCGTGCTATTGATAATGTTCTGCTCATCACCTTTCAATGTAGTGGGAACTTTCAATAGAAAACGGTGTTTCACAATTCAGCCTTAATTAGTGTTTGAAACTAAACATGTAAGATTTGCAAGATAATTTAATAAGGTAGCAAAATTTAATAAGCAGATAGCAAAAAACAGTTGTATATTTTATTTCTTGTAAAAAAATTACACATGCAGACTAAAACCAGTGTAAGAAAGTATCCACCATTATTTTAAACAAATAACTATACTTAAATAGAAATGTCTGCCGTAAGTTTGTATAAAAATAAGGTACATTTGTACAGAAACAGATTCTCCAGTTCTCTTATTGATACAATTCTAAACACATACAATTTAACCTGATCATTTTTTTAAAATCAATATACTGCTAAGGTATTTTATGTGCAAAAAATTCAACACAGTTCTTAAAATAATGTCCTACATATTGAAGGTGTTGGGCTTCAAATCAAATCCTAATCAACTTCTTTTCAAGTTTCAAGCAGTTCCATACATTGTATTATAATATCCAAGCAAAATCAAGAAGCAGCTTGTCCCAGTCAGCGCCTGTGCCTGCTGTGTCCTGAACGACTACCGCTGTGGTGCTTACCCTTATGAGATCTCTCAAAGGAGCGAGACCTTTCCCGCCTTTCCCTGTGGTGTCCTCGCTCATGCCTATGTTTCTTGGCAACATCTGAATGTTCCCTTGATTTGCTTTGAGAACGTGAGCGTGACTTTTTCCTTTTGTGACCATGTCTATTTACACCTTTCAACTCTTCTCTGCTGTGCTTGGGTTTCAGATGTGGTGACCCGTGATTATGATGTCTCCGAGGGCTGCCACTGTGACTTCGTGACCTACTCCTGGATCTTGAGCTGTAGGTTCCAGAGAGACTCCGTCTATTGTTGTAACTAAAAAACACAGACATTAGTCTTTAAACTTGCTATACAAAGTTATGTACTGCTTGCCTGTTATTAAATTAGGTAAATGAGCCTATTATTTAACTATTAGAGACTATTAATTTAATAGTAAGTTATTTAAAAAGTGCATTCATACAGATTACTTATTATGTCCTTCATTTCAATAGGGTAGCCTTTTTTTTAAAAAAAAAAATCTTAACTGAAACTACTGCACCATGTTTATACAGTGCTAGATAAACCCCTAGTTTCCAGAAGATCATGTATTTCTTTTCCTCTTATAGGACAGCAAAATTAAGCATGCTGATCACACAGCAGCAAGGATTAGTCCAGCATATTTATAGCACAGAGCAAAATAAACTATGCAGAATCACAAGAGAGGCCTTTACGCGAAATACCCTTCTCTTGCAGGCTGACCTGCAACCAATGTTAGCTGCATTTTGGTGGCAAGTCAAAACTTGACACTTTACTAAAGCTTTAGAACCAGGATCATAACTAGGCTGTAAAGATCTATGTCAGGACACATGGCTTTAACTTGTTTTAAATTGGCTTAAATCTTTTAGATTGTTAAGTGATTGTACTTTGTTCATATTTCCCCCACTATCTCTATATAATATAACAATTTTAATAATAAAATAAATATATATATTATATTTGGAATAAGGACTTCTCTACAGCTTCCAGTATGGTATAAAACACCCTAGGTGAGATATTTCATTGTGAATAATTATTTGAAGAGATTTGCTTCAACACTCTTACGGCACCATATCGGGGCCATGGCAACCGCACACTGCAACCCCAATTTTTGCTTTCCGTGGCACAAAACTGGTTCTGTCTTGTGATCTGGAAAGGGTGCAATAGCTGCCGGCGCACAGCTTTTCCATGCTTCTTTGGTGCTGTGCCATGTAGACGTGGCACCAGAGAGATGCCATGACACGGTGTGCGATGTTACAATGGCCTAGGGGCGGAGTTGGTGTGTGCCTCATGAGCATGCCACACCCCAACTCCACCCCCAGGCCAGCCTTAATGGCCAGTTTGTCAAGCCCCTAAATTTCCCTAAAGTAATATGGGAGGATGTAAATTTCCTTTTCCAATTATGAGTTAACATTTTTCAAAAATACTTACTGTCGTCTTGGAGAATGGGATCTGGACCGTGACTTTGTTCTTGACTTTGATCGACTAGCACTTCTGCTGCTTCTACTTCTTTTACTCTCTTTTCTCATACTGGATTAAAACAGAACATGAGCACCAAACCAATTACACAGAGTGAAAAGGCAAACCACTTAAAAATAATTAAGAATTAATCTGGTCTATTAAATAAAGATGAGTTACTTACCCATTGTAAGGGCTCTTAGAAACCACCTGTCTATCTTCTGGTTCTTTTTTGATAGTTTTTGCATTGATGCACACTGGTGATTTCTCTTCTATTTTCATTTCTCTTGGGGAGGCTAAGATTTCAAATAATTCAGGGTAAATAAGCTGAAGTGACAAAGCTCTGATCTTCTAACTTTATACCATTTCCTCATATTAAGTTTCCACAAAATGGCAGTAAATATTGACCAGGTTCTGAGCACGACAACATTTCATTTAATTTCTTCTAATTTAACTTCTAACTTTGTTTTCTACACACTACCTAACACAGGGGTCGGCAACCTCCAGCCCTTGGTCTGGATGCGGCCCGCCGAAGCCTTCCTACCCGGCCCGGCGCGGTCCTGCTGCTGATTGCTGCCCCGCCTCCGGGCGCCATTTTGTTTTAGAAAACGGCGACCGAAGTCTCGCTTCACCGCCATTTTCTAAAACAAAATGGCGGTGGGCCTCTGGGAGGCCCGTTGCCGTCGCTGGGGTCCTCCAATTAGGGCTCCGGCGGCAGCAACAGGCCTCTAGGACTTTTTTGCCGGCCCCTGACGGGGTCTGGGACCCCATCAGGGGCCAGAAAGAGGGAGAGGCCTCCAGCGCTGGCGGCCCCTGCTGGCTCTTTCCTGGCCTCTGATGGGCCCTGGGGCCCTGTCAGGGGCCGGCCAAGAGGAGGCCTGGCCCCCGGAGGGTAGAAGCTCCGCCCCCCCCACGCGGGTCCCCCCCCCCAGGGGGGAAGCGCCCCCCCCCCGGCTTCGGCCCCCCAGTTGTCTGAGGGACAGCAACCCAGCCCCCGGCTCAAAAAAGTTGCCTACCCCTGATCTAACACTTCAGGTGCTGAACAGTATTCATCTTTAAAAACTGCGCCAAAGGTGTCTTCTCCTTAAACTGTAAGACTGCCACTCTCTGAAATAAGTAATACCACAGTCTCCTGAGGGATGCAAATGTGTTTTTGATATAAAACATAAAATTGGATTTCCTTTCTACAAATCCCACATTGCTTAACTACATCCCATGAACACAATCAATTGAACTAAGCCATGGCTAATATTTTCCAAACATGCTCGTAAAAGCACACTGTTCTTCATACCCTCTGGTACATGTACAATATTAACTGTTTCTGCCAACCAAGAAACCATCAGCAACACAGCATGGGTAAAGTAGGCAAACCTGACTATATGAGACAAATACTACCAGGATACTACTGAAAAATGTGTAGCACCTTACCTACATAATGTAGCTGTTAAGTATACAGATGGCATCATCTGCTCACCAAGCCCACAGATGCTAAACAAATCTGTTACTTCTGTTCTGTTTCATTGTTAAAATGGCGGTGAAGCAATACAGTGGTACCCCGGGATACGAATGCGCCGGGTTACGAATTTTTCGGGATACGAAAAAATCCCATAGGGATTTATTGCTTCGGCTTACGAAGGTTTCTTCGGGTTACGAAAAAACCGCGGCGCTATTTTCCGCCACCGGAGGGCAGCAGAGAGCTATTTTTCCATTAGCGCCTATGGGAATTCGGCTTACGAAGGTATTTCGGGTTACGAAATTAACCGCGGAACGAATTAATTTCGTAACCTGGGGTACCACTGTATTCTGAGACATGCACGGTTTAAAATTCACTGCTATCGTTATTACCATCAAAACCACCAAGATAATTATTTTGATTGAAGTCAACAATTCTACGTCAATAGCCTCTGAAAGAATCTACTTCATAAATGTGTACTGAACAAAGCTTTGTTTACTAAATGCACATTTGAGGTTACTGAGTGAACAGAAGCACAGTCAAAATGGAGACAAGCTAGAAAACTTACAGGGCTTTGAAGCAGGTGAAAAGCCTCCCAATGTTGAAAGAGCAGGAGTTCCATCAGGATTTAACCCCTTTGCTTTTAGTTTTGCTTCCTGTAATGCCATTTTTCTTTTCTCTACTTCCTTATCAAGTAATTCATAGTTGGGCTGGAAAGAAACAGAGTCCACAAGTCAGATCATTAGCTAGCCATACAAATGCCTTGATTTAGCCTAATATACTTTCCAATAGTGAAGGTGTTGCAGGAGCTGCCACAAATAAGGTGATGGGATTCTAGATACTCAGGAGACATCCTAAGCATGCATAAAGAGAAAATCTATTAAGTATAAAGGAGAATGGACCAGCGTGCAAACAGACTGCACATCTGTAGCTGAGAAGATTCTCAGACATAGGATGTTCATGTAACAGTTGAAAATAACAACGTAAAATGGAAAGAAAAAAAATTATGATCATCTGCTTAACCCACTGACAATGACAAAAAGTCCTGGAAGGAGACGGATTAGGATTGTATTCGGATTTCCCATCTGCAAAAGTATGGCTTAATATTTTGCACTGTACAGCTAATACATAAATACACAAATGAATGACCCTGGTAGCTCTCCAGAAAAGTAGGACGTAAGGAAAGAAAAGGGTATTTCTTATATCCTTGATAAAGCATCCTAGATACAAAGCAATATGTAAATCTGTACAATGAAAACAACTGTCCCCAAATTCTAGTATCTATAATGTACAGTCGGCCCTCCTTATCCACGGATTTTTTATCCATGGATTCAAGCATCCATGGCTTGAAAATATTCCAAAAAAAGTATAAATTCCAATTAGCAAACCTTAAATTTTCATTTTATATTAGAGAAACCATTCCCCTTTTCCATTATATTTAGAGGAACTTGAGCATCTATGGATTTTGTTATCCATGGGGACTCCTGGAACCAAACCCCAGTGGATAATAAGGACCCACTGTATGTAAGAAATAAAAGCCAATGAAGGAACTGATCTGTTCCCAAATCCCTAACCACCTCTAAGCATTTAAGTGGCAGAGGTAGTTTTGTACTCAGATTAATTAATGTTCTCTCCTGCAGAACACAAAAATGTTTTGGGAGGAAGAAGAAAATAAGGGGAGGAAGAATTAAAAAAAAATACAACTTCCCCCTCTGCCAGGCCATGTCAGATATATTACTGACAGCCATTGGCAAACTCAAGCCTGCTGCAGAATATAGCACAGCATGTAAAGACCTCTCCCCCACACTTTCCCAACAAGAAGCCAGAACCACATAGTCCCTGTTGGAAGCTTGAAGAGGAGTATGATCTCTCATACCCTCACCACTGACTATGCTGGCTGGAGTGTATGGCAGTTGTAATCCAAAAGATCAAAGTTTCACTTTAACTATTCTTGTTTTAAGGATAATACAAACAATGTATTTTTGTTGTTCTATATATTGTTCTATAAATCAAAGTCACCTTCTTTCTAGTGTAAAGCTTAAGTGTTGTTAAACATATTTCCTGAATGTCTTCTTCAGTAATTCCAAAAAGCAAAAACCAATGAGGACGGTTAGGCAAAGGTATCTGTAAAAGAAAAGGGTACAAGTCTGAATTCAAGCAACAAGGGTTTTTTTGTTTTTTTTAAAAACAATTATAGAAAGGTCTATGTGGAAACAGAAAACAGACAAAATACTTACTTGCAGAGCTCTAGCAGCAAGATAGATACAAGCACATGCTACTGTCTCTGGCTGAAATCTAACAAAAACATTGGTTCGAAGGCTGTCATTCATGTAATTCCTGAAAAATTTGGAAGAGAGTAAAGAATCTGAATGTGTTTCAAGTTCTAAAGCCTACTACTACATTCAAACATTTATATTTGGAGACTCAATCTACTTTATTATTTTTTCTTCTTCATTCCAGTAATTTAGATTCCACTGTGTCAAGTAACATGTCTTAAAAGATGGTATATTAAGTCAAATATGCCTTGAAGACCAAGATGCTTCAAATGCCCAAGCCCTCTGTAACAAACAGGCTCGTTGTCATCTCTCTAGAACCACAAAGCACAAGATGAGTTTTACTTTTAATTTAGCCTTCATCACTATGATAATGTGATGGTGAAGATGGTCAGCATTAAAATTTTATACACTATTATGTAGTTCAGTTATGAATAGTTCATGAAGTGTCCACCAACTAGGATTCAGCTTTAGTTGTTCATATGATCACGTTTAATAAAACTGCAGACAGTAGTTCAATATAACCAAAAGGTCAATTAACTCTTATTTCAAGCAGATTAAGATCTTCTGCATTATCTTGGCAGCTATCAAAACTAATGGATGAATGCATCACCCATACCTGGTGAAAACAAGTTCTACATATCCTCTGGCTAATTTAGCATTGTTGCATCCCACTTACTTGATCTGTATAACTCTCGTATTCAATTCAATTGGATTTGTGTGCAGCTTGCTATATATAAACAAGAACGTGTGTGTGTGTGTATGTGTATTTTAGTAAGTGATTTCAATGGACTTCAGTCTATCACATGCAAGGCTGCAGCCCTCTGGGATACTTGAAAATACCATGCAAAGTGAATGATGTCCACATAAATGTTACAGCTATACCATAAATTCATGTTCTAACAAATCAAAAGCTTTCCTTACCTTCCAATATAGTGTTTCAAAAATGCTATTTCTGAATTTAATTATGAAGTTTCCATTCTGAGCAGAAGGAAGAACCTCCCAATATGCCAACTGATCTACTGTGGATATCTGATCGGTGGGGAAATAGCTGAATACAGACACTAAACGTGTAGGTGCATACTAGTTTTGCATGCAGTTCCCACAAATTAAAAAAAAACCCCGAACAACTACAATCTAAATTTAGACAAAAGTGGAAAAGCAGTTAATTAATCATGGATAGAACTAAAGTAACTACCCAAGTTATGTCAACAGGTCATGTAATAACTACAATAACTAGAAAAACAATACACATTTCATATGTTGAACAGGTACTTCTAGAATCAAATATACAAATCCTTTCGACACCCCGACAGAACTAGAAGATGCTGCGAGATGGATATGGATCACTTCAGTAAATCTCGGCTGAGAGCTTGCACTGGATTGGCTGGAGAGAGAGGCAGCCAATCAGGCCTTCCTCAGGTCATGAGCTGTGGTGCAGAGGGCAGAGTTCTATGACTTACCATCAGGGACTACCCTTTAATTAAAGAGTAGAAAAAAAGAAAAAAGTTAAATTGAGATCTCCAAGAAAATGTATTATGAAAGCCATGAAAATAGTAAGCAGAAAACAAGCATCACCACAAGATTCACTTTATAAAGTCTTCATTTAACTTACAGTTCATTGTTTGGCATACTGGACATCAAGCTTGTTTTTTTCTGCTACTATTTTCCTGGCAAGATGAAAGAAGAGAATAACTTACCAAGCTGTTTGGACGAGTGTCTGATTACGTTCACATTCTAAGACTTGCAAGTACATAACAATGATCTGAGGGAGAGAAAAACAAAAGCCCCAAGAGTATTAAGAAAAATGTCCCATGTTAAGTGATTTACTGTAATTACACTCACCCTTACTTAACATACAGTCAAAAAATAAAAAAGTTATATTCCCACCTTCCACGAAGATCTATATCTGACCAATAAAATCCTCTATTTACTACAGTTTGTACAGTAATTAGAAATTAAACCCTCTTCCCATATATTGGTATTCATAGAATCAGAGTTGGAACAGATCACAAGGGCCATTCAGTCCAACCCCCTGCCATGCAGGAATACACAGTCAAAGAACTCCTAACAGATGACCATCCTGCTTCTGTTTGAAAACCTTCAAAGGAGATTCCACCACTCTCAGAGGGAGCGTGGCCCACTGTCAAACAGCTCTGTCGGGAAATTCTTCTTAACGTTAAGATGGAATCTCTTTTCCTGTAGTTGGCATCCACTGCTCTGTCCCCTAGTCTCTGGAGCAGCACAAAACAAGCTTGCTCCATTCTGAATTTGACATCCCTTCAAATATTTAAATATGCTTATCATGTCGTCTCTTAGCCTTTTCTTCCTCAGAGTAAACATACCCAGCTCCCTATGTTGTTCCCCACAGGGCATAGTTTCCAGTTTTTCACAATTCTGGTTGCCTCCTCTGGACACACTCCAGCTTATTTATATCCACCTTGAACTGTGGTGCCCAGAACTAGACAGAGTATTCCAAGTGAGATCTGACTGAAGCAAAATAAAGTGATGCTATTATGTCCCTCGATTTAGACGCTACACAATGTGTACGTTATAGCAATAGCAAGTAAAATTCTATACCACTTACTTATCAGTGCACTTAAGCACTCCCTAAGTGGTTTACAATGTGTATGCTAATTGCCCCCAACAATCTGGGTACTGTACTCATTTCAGTGACATCAGAAGAATACAAGCCCAAGTCCCCGGCTGGTATTGAACTCACAACCTTGTGGTTTTGTGATTGACTGGCTGCAGTACAGGCATTTAACCACTGCGCCACAAGTTATGCTACATAATCAGTGATCTGTTAATCCTAGTTTGGGAGATTTTTTTTACCTGTGTGGCACCATTAAAACATATGAGTTCAATACTGGAGAGAAAAAAGCATCAACAGACTCACCTTATGTGGATGCTTGACATGAACACAAAATCCCAATTCCTTCAGCACCCTTCTTTCTGCTTTGATTACTTGATTTTTGGTGTTTATGTAGTTCTGATCAAGTATCAATGGGCTTGGAGTCCTACAGTTTGTAAGAAATAGAGTCAAAACGGTTTTTTATACTGAAGATAAATGGATAGTCTTTTTTCCCTTCCAACCAACTAATGGCAACAGAAACCAGATTTTAAACTCCTGCGAACAGGTTTAAGCTTTAATCTTGTGCTGTCCAGGTTAACTAAATTTACTACCTACAAATATGTTAATTTAAAAGGTTTTCCTGTTTCATATCAACATTCAAGTAATACATCCCAAGTTGTTTCACTTCATGAAAAAGGAAAGTTGATGTACAAGGCTGAAATAAAAAAAAGTTCAATGATTTCTTATGGGAAGATTCCATTCACAGAAAAGAAACGCAGAGCTGCATCCATCACTCAAATTTTATTGTTGGAAGTTTCAACATCTGTAAAATAATTTTGTTATTCTCATGAGGAATAAAACAGAAGTACTTCAGTCATTTCACTGAATGATCATCACATTTTTGGGATTTATTCAATATTTAGTTTTCTTTTGAAGAATAACCTAAAACATGAAATATTTTTAAGTACAATATTGTAATATTTTTTCATTACTCCTGAATCTATAATGTAGATAGATCCATTTCATCCCATGTTTATTACACAAACTGGGCAGTGATTTAGAATGCTGTGCATACCTTGATTTCACTGGCAAACTAGTTTAACTGTCAGACTAACATACCATTCTTGAAAAAATTAAAATAATTTAAAAGAATAAAGTGCAAGAACATTTTAATGTGCAGAAATAATTATTAGATTTCAGGAATCAATATTATTTCATTCATACATTTCCCTATGAGTATCATAAAAATGCATACAGTGGTGCCTCGGGTTACGAAAGTAATTCGTTCCGCGGCCGCTTTCGTAACCCGAAAAGCCTTCGTAAGCCGAATTGCCATAGGCGCTAATGGGGAAAAGCCGCGATTCCGTGTAAAATAGCGCCGAAAAGCACCAAAAGTTTTTTCGTAACCCGAAAAAACATTCGTAACCCGGAACAATAATTCCCTATGGGATTTTTTCGTATCTCGAAAATTTCGTAACCTGGGTATTTCGTATCCCGAGGTACCACTGTACACAAGATACCATAGTAGACATGCAATCTTACATTTTAAAGCTGATTTATTAATGCAAGCCTTGCCTCGCCCATTTCAACATGCCCTATGCTGGAATTTAAACTGTAAGCTCCTCAGGGCACAGACACATCTTACTTATTAGATTTTAATCTACATTCTAACTGACTGAGTAAGCTTCTATTATTTGTTTTTTACATTAGACTACAAAAACAAAAAGACAAAAGGGCAACTTACAATGGAAAACAGAAGAAAAGCAATCCAAAGACCTGTCATAGAGTCACAGAGTTGGAAGAGAACTTCAAGGGCCATCCAGTCCAACCCCCCCCCCCCCCCGCCATGCAAGAACTCATAAATTAAATCCTCGCAACAGATACCTATCCTGCCTTGTTTAAAGACCTCCAAAGGGTGAGAGTCTACCAGAAATTCATCCTAAGGTTGAGCTGCAACCTCTTTTCCTGTATTTTGCATTCATTGCTCTGTGTCCTATTCTCTGGAGCAGCAGAAAACAAACTTGCTACATCTTCAATATAACATCTCTTCAAATATTTAAACAGGGCTATTGTACCATGGCAGTAGAACCCACACTTCTGCTGTGGAACAGAAATAACCCAGATGAAATCAGGTAAGCTTTGATACTGTGTCCACTCATACAGACTGCCCTAATGCTCAGGGGTATAAGGTGTCAATTTGAGAAGCTTGTATACAGTAAACCCTTAGTAACCACTGGGGTTTGGTTTCAGAACCCTGCATGGATACCGAAATATGTGGCTACTCAAGTGCCATTAGATACAATGGTATGGTAAAAAGGTTCCCCTGATATAAAATGGCAAAATCCAGGTTTGCTATTTGGAATTTATACTTTTCTTGAATATTTTCAAGCTGTTGTTTTAAATCATGGATACAGACAGCTGACTGTATATTCAGATACATAGTTATTTCTTAGTATTTAACACATGAGACACTGTGGGATCTTGATGGTAGAACAACATGGGCCAGTTCAAATATTGTTAGGGTATGATGTTTAGATTCACTAAGGACTATTCATACCCAAGTTCATTCTAATATTTGGCCCCACATTTATATTCTGTGCTTTCTTGATGTTATTGACAAGCACAGCTAGTCTTCTAGCAATACCTAAATAAATAAAAGTAAGTTACTATGTGTCTGATACAGGTACTCGTATATACTCGACTATAAGTTGACCTCATGTATAAGTCGAGGGCAGGTTTTGGGGCCAAAATTATGGATTGTGATATGACCCATGGATAAGCTGAGGGTAAAACTTAGGGGCATGTAACAACAGATGTAAAGGTTGATGCAAAGGAAAATTATCTGAAAGAACTCAGAAAATTCTGGTAGGCATAATTGTTTGTGCTCATCCTAAAGGCTGGATGGATGAGAAAGTAGAGGGAATCATGCTTCTTTTTGGTGCTCCCAAGATGGAGTAAGTTTTTGCCTTTTATTCAGAGAAAGTACAGTGCTTATATTGACCCGTGGATAAAGTGACCCAGGTTTTTTTGGTCAGTTTTTTGACTAAAATATTTAGACTTATACATGAGTATATACAGTAGATTAGAGACACAGCTGTGTTAGTCTGAAAAGTATCCAATATGGAAAGTAATTTTTAAAAACCTTTGGTTGGGACTGACTGCATTAAGTTTTCATAGACTTGGTTTGCTTCCTCAGATGCATGGAATGTACTGGTACCCTATCAGACTGTACAAATAGCCATGCAGTCTGATTATAAAGGTCCTTCCTGAGCACCAGTTCACTCCATGCATCTGAGGAAGGAGACCAAGAGCCAAAGCAGACAGATTGCGGGGGAAGCTTCAAGCTGTCCCGGAGAAAGCCCAAAAAGAAGTGGTAGAAAGATGTTCCTTTTTGAGCTGGCAAAATGCTGGTTTTCTGCTGCCTCCGCTTTGTGGCGCTTCTGCAGTATATAAACACTGTGCTGTCAGAGCACCGCTAAGCTACACGTCCTGTGGTCGGGTGGCTGCCTGCTGGCTTGGGGGCATGAGTCCTCTAAATGACACCACCCCAAGCCACTGTGACAAAGGGGCAGTCTGTTTCACCCCCAAGTCTACTAAAACTTATCCTACAACTTCTGGTGCTATAAGGTCCCTATGCATACTGATAAAGTGCCTAGTACTGCACGCCCTCAGCTTACACGGGGGACCCGTTCCAGACCCCCCTGCATAAGCTGAATTCCACTTGTGCATGTGGCGGTGTGGTGGCATGGGCGGCACCCTTGCGGCTTTCCATGTATGGTCAAAGCCACATATAGTACGCCCGCATATGACGCGGGTTCACTGTACTTTGTTTCCCTGAATGCATCCTACTCAACTGTTTGTCAAGTACACAGAAATATGCCCTTTTACCCAAGCAGACTTACTTGTAACTATCCTTACATTTTTAACCTTACTGGCTTCTAATCTCTCCTTCAAAAAGTATAGTGGACCCTTGCCTTACACGCAGGGGGGGTCTCTCTTCCGGACCCCCGCACATAAGGTGAATAAATTATTTATTTATTTATTTATACCTCGCTCTTCAGCCAAAGTTATCATAGTGTGTATGCTTGAGCCCCATTGAATATAATGGGGCTCGGGCACGGTGGCGCACGTGCACCACTCATTATATTGTAGCGTGGCTTCAGCATAAGCTAAAAGCCACATATAGTGCACCTGTGCCATTCGTGCAAGTATAAGGGCAAGAGGATCTACAATTTAGGTAAAAAGCAATGATCAGCGAGTGTGTTGGGGATCTACACTACTTGCTAAGAATTAACAATCTGAATGAGACATGAGCTTCAGTGACAGAAGCAGCACATGTTCCAAATGGAATGCTTGCTACATATATAGCTGAGATAGTAATTCACTATAAATAAGATTAGTATTTTTTTAAAAAAATGACAGCACCTACAATAGATGTTTGTCTCTCAGAAAGAGAAAAGAGATTACCTGGACACAACATATGACAAATCCAGGTGCACACTGAAGGCTGATAACCTTTTTGTTTTAAACTAACTTCAGAGTAAATTTCACCTCTCCCTGGACTTCCAAATAAACATACACAAGTATTGGAAGCCTATAATATACAGCCAGGCACACTGGCAGCATTATGATTTGGAATACAAATCAATCCTCAGGAAACATTCACAGGAACAATGTTAGGATCAAATACTTAAGCTATATGGTGTTTTAACCGACATACAGGTCCATGTCTCATCTTTTATCAAGTTGCATGACACATACTTCAATGTGCACCACACATTTAATTTTCAATAGGGAAGGTTTTTAGTAAAATTCTGAGAAATTTTCATCTATAATAGTCTAGCTATATAGGATGCAAGCAGACATGATCTTTCTATCATTCTCACTTATGTTTATCATACTGTAATTATTTTAGTGTAACATTCACTGAAAAAAGGAGTCTAGTCAAAAACCCATGAGTAAGTTCCATAGTGGTCTGCATTTCCAAAGTATTCCAATTAACTGTTAGGACAAATGCAAATCCTCAAGTTATGCACTTATGAAGCTGTTATATAGCAAGTCTCTGCTCTGGAAGTAGCTTGTCAGGATCACTGCATGCAATATTTTTAACTGAAGTTGAATGGCGTGAAATCTGGAATCATTGCAAGAGCTCCACATCATAGTCCCAATGAGAAGCTCTCACTTTTGATCAGAGATTGAACTGTTTTTCTTTTATTCCACACACTGCCTGTCTAAACTGCTTCAAGAAGAAAAGAAATCTTTATCTCCTGGTAATTATAAAGTTGAAACAATTACGTATGCACGCAAAATTCCTACTGAGATTGATCAATAGAAAGTATACAACTTATAATGAATGTTATTAAATGCTATTTAGCTTCTCAAGTATCAATTTGTACACTTGTCAGTTTTAATGCTTCAAATAAGTGAATAAATTTTCAAAAATCTGGGAGAACTTATATTTGATACCAGTCTAGAGAAAAAATGCATCCAATTATTCCCCCCCACAGAGAACTAGGTCTTAGCATTCAAAAGTAGAATTATAAATTGGGCGATCCGCTTTCAGGGTAAGGATTTCACTATACACACTTTATACACAGGCAAAGTTGCAACAGAAATCTTGAGAATAGCATGTCTAGATTTACTACTTAAAAAGTCTCACATTTTTAGCTAATTTCCAAAAACCTGGACAGCAAAGATAAAAGCTTAAAACAAGATACAGGAGTTCTTCCAAATGGTTCACCAATGGCCAACCTGTCAGTCCCCGATTCCAGTGACCTATTCTCAGAGCACTGGCTTCTCCTTGGGGATTTTCGACACGTCACTCACTGTTGCCATGACGACAGCTTCATCTCTATGAACCACTCCACATCACCCAGGCTTTGGTAAATGTAGCTGGTCGCTGTATAGTCGGTTGCAAGGGAAAAAAGAGCTAAAGTTAATAACATGGACAACTGACTGATTAGTAAAATTGTAACACGCAGAAAAAATATATCTGAATTTTAAAAATGAACCTGCATGCCAAATTTTTACAGTTTTGCTGAATTTGTAAACAGCAACTATTTTTAGGTTTCTTAACAAGAAAGAAAGGCTTGTGTACTTAGATATTATATTACTACTTGCTATAGAATCTGTATATTGGGATGTTGGTTTTTCATGGGGAGCTTTTTTTAAAGTGGGCAAATTATTATAAGCATTGCTAAGGTAACGTGGTCTTATCTTGGCTATGAAATTTTTGCAATTATTATTTACAACTTCACTTGAAATTAAAACACTGGATTTTTTTCTTTGTACTGAAACGTAAGATGAACTTTTATTTAAAAGACTTGAAAAGAAAGCAAACAAGATTAATGCATAACCACACATCTGAAAACAACAGCTAAACTGAGCTAGTGTACTCTAAACTAGAAGAGGCAAATTAACTTTTGACCTTATCATGTTACATTATTTCACAAGACATGGAGGCAAAAAAAAGGTCCTTGGAAATTTCACAAACATGTCAAGAGATCATTGACTAATCAAACCTCAACTTTACGCCTACAAAGTTTCAGAAAACACCAAAAACAATAGCAATAACAAGAGCAAGTACATTTCTATACAGCATATCAATGTACTTAAGCATTCCCTAAGCTGTTTACAACATGTAAGCCAATTGCCCCGAAAAAGCTGGGTACTCATTTTAGCAACCTATGGAAGGGTGCAAGGCTGAGTCAACCCTGGAGCCCGGCCTGGGATTGAACTCACAACTTTGTGGCTGTGAATGGCTCCAGTACCAACATTTAACCACTGCTCTAAATTTACAGCCTTTCCTTCACTTAATAGATCACCCTAAAATTTGTTTTACAACTAACACATCAACAGTTTTAAAATTTTGGCAAACTTCTACAAGAACCACAAAAGCACATACACAGAATGCGACTCATCTGATTCATAGAAAATTATGTTGTATGACAAAAGACTTGTTCCTGTCATTCTAGAGACACACATCTTCCAGCATTCTTCTGCTTACATTCTTGAAGATACCATTAAAACAGGCATATGCTGTAAACCAAACCATGCTGTCAGCTTCCCTTACTGAAAATACTACTAGAAATTTTAAACCTGTTAAGATATCAATATTCTGAACAGCTTGAAAAATAAAACACACGCTCTGCTATATTAAAGATGAATAATCTAAAAAGACACAACCACTATTTTCTACAGAATCAGAATCCAATCAAATGTACTGTTAACAAGTTTTGCTGTAAGAAAAATAATAAATTAAGCAAAAAAGAAACCTAGTAGAGAAACCCCAGGGCTACAGCTTTTTTCCACTAATTTCAAGATTTACTCAAAACTGGAATATATACTTAAAGTTTCAAGATGCTGAGCTGTATATACACAAATTAACAAAATACGTAGAATTGCCTCTTAAAAAGCTCTTACAAACCATCCTCTCAGCCTAA
The DNA here is from genome assembly GCF_019175285.1 of Sceloporus undulatus. NCBI lineage: Eukaryota > Metazoa > Chordata > Lepidosauria > Squamata > Phrynosomatidae > Sceloporus > Sceloporus undulatus. The sequence continues at coordinate 245,326,333 of NC_056524.1, forward strand.
AGAAGTGGACCTATCCAGTCAGAGCCTCCACAACATCTGGACTACATTACAGTGACATTGGCACAATGGATGTATTAAAAGTGGAGCTGATCTTACCTTTTAGCTCTCAACTGGCGCAAATGATGGAAAACATTGATCACATCCCTTATACGACGAGGTGCTTCTTCAATTTTGGATGCAAGATTGATGCAGGCCATAGCAACAATCTGGGAAAAGAAACACGCTACTATGAAAAGAGGATTTTCAGGTTCAGACACAACTTATTATTACAGAACTGGAGCCTAAAACATGACCTGTATACCAAGAGAGATATCAACCAAAGAGTCACCAGAGAAGCAACATGTTCAAAAAATGTTTTGAAGAGAAAAACACTGGGCAGAACCTACCACTCACCAACCTTTCACAATAGTGGCCTAAACCCAACTGTGAATTCCAACTGGAATTGTGTATGTGCTTTCAAGTTGCCTGTTCACTGATGGCAATCCTATAAATTCTATAGACAAGGAACACTCACAGGTTTCTTTGCCAGTTCCTTCCTTTGAAATGTAGCATGCAGCACCTAGTATTTGTTGTGTGTTTTCAAGTCAACTTATGGAGACCTCATCATGGGGCTTTCTTGGCATTATTTGTTCAGAGGTTTGCCATTGCCTTTCCCCAAGGATGAATGCCTGTGACTTGCCCAAGGTCACCCAGTGGGTTTCATAGACAAGCTAGGATTCAAGTCATGTTCTCCAGAATCATAGTCCAGCACTCAAACCACCATGTCATGCTGGCTTGTCTGTAATTACTACAAAATGAAATTTAATTTATACAATCAGTAGTCCACTGAATAATTTCACTAGACTACACTACAGTTATTTTTTGTTGTTTCTGGGAATCAGCATTTATAGGGCTGGTTCTACTCTTGGTTTAATGATGTGACTTTAAAACACATTATTTGTTGTGCGTGTGTTTTAAACCTTTGTTGTTTGGTGCCTTCACATCATGCCCAACTTATGGTAACCCTAAGGCAAACCTATCATGAAATTTTCTTAGCAAGATTTGTTCAGAGCAGGTTTGCCATTGCCATCCTCTGAGGCAGAATGCGACTTGCTCAAGGTCTCCAGAGTTATAGTCCAACACGCAAACCTCTATGCCAATGCTGCTCTCTAATCATACTTCTATAGATTTTTTTTAAAATATCCATTCAAGCCCATTTTTAAAGAATAACCCACTCATTTGTCAGTGTCCCTCCCCAAGGCCTCTTGTCCCCCAAAAACTCACCTCAAAACTATGCTTGACAAAGGACTTGGAGTAGAAGAAGCGGTGAAACAGCACTTGCCCAGTTGCCATTGCGACCTGCAAAAGACAATCCCCAGATGGGGAAAGGGACACAAGTTTTAATCTTAACTCCATTTTAACTGTTACCATCCTGGCCTTGGAGAAAGAGAAGAGGCAGCCACACTCCACCATGCCTAGCCCCAGATGAAAGGCCCTTCCTCCATTCCAACTGCCACCGTCTTGGCTGGGAGACACCAGGACATGCCCTACATTTTAGCCTTCTTTCCAGGAGGAATTCCAAAATGTCTTCCATTTTTGAGTACAACTAAGGAGCATGAATTCACATTTCTATCAGTATCTTTAGCTTTTATTTGTTCATGTCCTAGGCTTTTTTTTTTAAGGCCCTACATTTTTACTGTCCCTTGTCCTCTTTTGCAGTTGGGAATCTGGTCACGCTGAGGCAAAGAACTGGCACTATCTGCTGACCTTGACTCCCTTCTCCACCATCATTTTCCTTTTATGTTGTGCCTTTCTTTTTTGAGATGGTAAAACTGAAGGCAGGGAAACAGTATAAATTAGCAATCCGTATTCTTGAGAACAGAATCAAATCTCAGCAGATACCAAGGGCCCACTGTATCCAGTGGCGTGACCAGGGGAATACGGACCGCACCAGGTGACACCCTAAAGGGACAGATGTCCCATTAAAATGCTGAAGAGATGTTTGAGTGATGTGAGGCTCAGTGGGAGGAGAAAGGAGGAGACCCAGGGTTTTTTTAAAAAATTAAAAACATCACCTGTTACTGAATTTTCACTTCAACCACCTGAAACTATGCATATGTAAATGCATGGAGACTGTGTGTGTGATACTGTAATTTAAAGTTGTAATTTGAATTTTGCTAGTACTGTAGTTTATATCACAACTATTGCCATGACATTCAGAGGACAACTAAATGGGTCTGGAAACCACGCCTTATGAGGAGAGACTTAGGGAGTTGTGTATGTTTAGCCTGAACAAGGGACAGATAAGAGGTGATATGATAGCCCTGTTTAAGTATTTGAAGGGGTGTCACACTGAGGATGGAGCAAGTTTGTTTTCTGCTGCTCCAGAGACTAGGACCAGGAACAATGGGTGCAAGCTCCAGGAAAAGAGATTCTACCTCAACATTAGGAGGAACCTCCTGACTGACAGTAAGGGCTGTTAGACAGTAGAACACACTCCTTCCTTGGAGGCCTTTAAACAGAGGCTGGATGGCCATCTGTCAATGGGGATGCTTTGATTTAGGTTTCCTGCATGGCAGAATGGGGTTGGACTGGATGGCTCTTGGGGGTTCCTCCCAACTCTAGGAACCTATGATTAAAAATATTTTTTAAAAAAGCAAAAGCTAAGCAGAGAATGTAGTAATTTTTAAAGTAGTAGCCACATGAGTCTCTTGCAGCATTAGTCTCCCCTCCCCTCCTGAATGGAGAAGGTGTGGTCTCTTCCAACTCTACAATTGTAGAATTCAGTAACATACAGCAATTAAAATGTATGAGGAACATTAGTAGAATAGTATGTAGAGATGCTGTAGCACCTTTGAGACTAACTAAGGAAAGAAATTACTGGTTGTTAATCTGCTTCTTACTTTGTTTTTATTGTATACTACTTAGTATTATTTCAGAGATATTTTAATCATGCAATATTGTTGCTTTAGATTATATGCCGCTTGGCAGGCTTTTATTCTCCCCCCTTTATTTTATTTGACCCTTGCTATGTAAAGTGCTGTACAAACTTGACAACACTCTACATTGGCAGTGTGAACATGAGTTTTTGTAGACTTCTACTTTCTCAAATGCTTGTGGTTGAATGCATCTGAGAAAGCAGACTGAAGCCTATAAAAAGTTATGCTGCCAACTTCTTTCTTACTTATGTATTTATTTGTTTCAGGTATTAATACCCTTCTCTTCAGCCCTGAAGGAACCCAGGGCTATTCAGGCGCTTCCTTGCCCTCAGGCTTGCACTCTAAAAAGGCTTGACTCAAAAGGAGAAGGGGATGGCGGTGGGGAAGGGTCACAGTTCCTAGGATTAAGCTTTATTTCTAAAGCGCTCTCCATCTGTACATACAATTGACTAAACTAGATAAAAATAACCTTGCCCAACGTAGCACGTATTAATACGTCTTGACATGGAAACAATACAGTCCCCACTGATTCTCTGTGGGCAAGGGTTCTTCAATGGTTGTCTATGGGCCAGTCCTGTCCTTTGTTTTAGTACGTCCCAATGAAACCCAGCAGCAGCCCTCCTTACTTAGCCTCAAAGGCGCTGCTACAAGACCTGCTTCCTGCGTGCTCTTGGCGGACTAACAGGGATATATATCATCTTTGAACCCTGCCATGGAAGCAAAAAGCGCGGCCGAAGGGCTCTCTTGGGGCGGGGCGGAGGAGGCCCATGGCCCCGGTGACGTCACTGGCTCCGCTCTTCAAGTGCATAAACGCGTAAATTAGAGGAGGAAGAGCGAGGCCGGTGGGGGAGCGCTGCGCATGCGCCGTGCCTTCCCAGCCCCTCCCTTTCCGGAAGCGGCCTTTCGGCGCCGGGTCTGGCGAGAGGGACGAGGCCGCCATTTTGTCCTGGCTTCCCTCTCCCTCGGCCCGCTTTCAGGGAGCTCGCCCCCGAGCCTTCCGAAGGCCAAGCAGCCACCCTCCTTCCCTCGTTCTCCCCCCGGCCTCCGCTTGGGCTGACCTGAGGCAGGCGGAGGAGGATCCCCGCGGCCTGGATGAGCTCGCACCCCAAGATCCTGAGGTCCGTCTCGCTCTGGAGGTCCAGCCCGTCCTGCATGGACGGCGTCGGCGAGAGGCGCTCCTCCGGGATAAGGGAGTGGTCGATGGTCAGCGAGACCTCCGAGTAGAGGCGGTCCCCGATCAGGATCCCCGACAGAGGAGGGCCTGGAGCCGGCGGTGCTGCTGCCGTCGTCGAGGCGCCTAGGGCGGCGGGAGTGCCAGCGGAAGCCATGGCGATCGAGGAGCTTGAGCCACGTCCGACCTCACACGGAGCCGGCCACGCAGAGAATAAACCACCTCCTCTGGTTTTGCGCCCAGCCCGCCCGGCGCCTGATGACGCAGCAGGGAGCGGGGCAGGCTGGGGGAAAAAGAGTCCCTGGCGCGTGCGCAGTGTCTCTCTCCTCACCCGCCCTCTGTGTTTGGCACGGACTGCCGCGAGTTTCCTTTCGCGCGCATGCGCACTTCCATTTTCCTCCCTCGCTCTTATGGCATGGCGTCGCTAGTTTCTTTTTGGCGCATGCGCACTCTCTCACCCCCATGCCCCTCGCTCTCCGTGTATGGCACGAACTGCCGTTTCCTTTCCAGCGCATGCGCACTCTCGCGTTCCTCTTATGGCACGAACTGTCGTTAGTTTCCTTTCCCTGGCGCGCGCTGCTATGTACAGTAATCTTTGCATGACGTCATGGGCGAAAAAGGGCGGGGGAGGGGCACACTGGCTCGCGCTATTAATAACCGTCGTTTTCGCCTCACGTTCGGAAAGGTTAAATTCAAAAAATACACACACACGCATACAGTATAGTTGTGTGGAAAAAGCATCTTGTTAGCCCCCTTCTTTGAGAGATTTAACAGAAATAAAAGAAAGTAGCCTGAGTTTTCCTAGGTCCAAAACACACCGCAGAAATAGTCCAGTTTGAGACCGCTTTTAACTGTCCTGGTTTAGCGCTAGTTAATTCTGGGAAGTGTACTTTTGTGAGACATTTAGACTGAACTTGGTTCCACAATAGGTTTGTTGTGGCACGAGAACTCTCTGACAGAGAAGGCTAAGGCTGCATCCACACGGGAGAAATAACCTGGTTTGGCACCGCTTCCATTGCCTTGGCTCAAAGTTATGGCATTCTGGGAGTTGGACTTTGTTGTGGGGTCCAGAGCGGTTACGCAGGACAGCTCCGCTCTGGACCCCACAATAAACTCCAACTCCCAGAATGCCATAGCCTTGATCCAAGGCAATGAAAGTGGTTATTTCTCCAGTGTGGATGCAGCCTAAATGTCTCACAAAACTACCGTTCCCAGGATTCCCTAGCACTGAGCCAGGGCTAAAGTTCATACAATAATAATAATAATATTTATTTCTATACCGCTTTTCCTGGGAGATCAAAGCGGTTTCCAAGTTCAAAGGGAATATACATTTTAAACATGTTACAATATAATATACAGTCAAGAATTCTGTCTCTTGAGGCCAACCTGTTCTCTCCCTCACAGGCCCAAGGATGACAGTTACGGAGGGAGGGCACTGTCTCTTGCGGC
>NC_056524.1:245351870-245372785 GCF_019175285.1 Sceloporus undulatus
ACATTTGTGCTTGAAGTGGGGCTAAAGGAAAGCCCTCCTCTTAATGGTAGCCATGAGATTTGCACATGTTTTCATATATGGTGGCAAAAGAGATTTAGGCAGATCCTCACACCTGGTGGAAATAGTGGGATAAAGGGGCAGAAGCCTCAAAGCAGTCATGGCAGTTCAAATGGTATCAAAATGATATAACTGTGTTGTGTGAAATAGACCTAAATTATTTCCAGAACTCCTGAATTAAACATAATTCCTTTGCCATGTTGCTTTTGATCCAGCAGGAGGCAGCATTCTGCTGTAAGATTTCTCAGGAGAGTGTGCTGAGTTTGTGAAAAGATTAAAAAAAATAATTTAGGAAATTAGGATACTTCAAAACAAAAACAACAACAATCTTCTTTATATTATGGCATAAAGTTAGCTATTTATGAAGCACTCTAACAAGTAAAGTAGTGTAAAGCATAAGGGTATGTTAATTCAAGACCAATACACAGCCTGGCTGTAATCTAACACACAAATTACTTGTGGGTAAGACTCGCTGCAGTCAATGGGATATTTATTTACTTATTTACAAAAAATAAAATAAAATACTGAACATTTCAAAGTGTTGTATAATAATTAAAAAATAAACACAAAATGTACCATTTGCCTCATCAACAGAAATATGTGGTAGGGAAGACTTGCAAAAATCAATATGTTTTCAACAGACATCTAAAGCTACAAGTTGTCAGAGCATGTCAGATTTCTGAGGGAAAACTAATCCAAACATAGTGTACGATCACACTAAATGCTCTACTTGGATCAGATGCAGGGTAGATTTCGGGAGCACATGACACTATCAAAAGTGTCTCTCCAGATGGCCTCAAGTAGTAAAAGAGTGCACAGGGGATAAGACAATCTTTCAGGTAACTAGGCTCCAAGTTGTTTATAAACTAACCACAACACTTTAAACCTGGCCTGCTTAAAAAAACAAACAAACTGCTAACACAATGTCTTCAGCAAAGGTGATGTGCGTAGATCACCCTACATGGAAGTCCAACTGAAGAATTCTGCATCAACTGCAGCTTCTAGACCAGCCTTATGCACATCAAGCACATCAATTTAGCCATCTTTGAGATTACCAAATACCTGAAACACTGTAATCAAGCTATCCCTGTTCAATAATGGCCACCACTGCTGTACCAGCCCAAACTGGTAAAAGGAACTGTTAAGCTACTAGAAACCATGTGGACCTTGAGTGATAAAGGTGGATCCAGGAGTATCCAAGAGTATCTGAAGGAAGCAAACTTGATCCTTCAGAAGAAATGCAATACTACCCAGAACAGTCTGTCTGTCTAGCTCATGGACATGATGATCACTCACTTATTATGTCTACATCTTATCAGGATTCAGCCTCAGCTTATTGGTCCTCCACTGCAGCTCACCTCTGTATCCAGCCTCTGGTCCAGACATTTCATGGCCACCTTTGATTCAAAGATGGGTGACATCAACATATATCCTTTTGTGGAGTTAGGAATATGTAACCTGGAGCTATCCATTTGAACCCTTGTGGCGTTTGTGATTCCTACATATTCTTCAGTTTAGGATACAGATAGGGACCCAGACTTCATTTACCAGGAAGTAGCAGCTGTGATGGATGGCGGTCTCTTCCCCTGCCACTTAGAGAACAGCTGACTGATGTTCCCACCCAACCCTTGTGTGAGCCATCTCCAGAATGAGAGGGAATTACAACAAGGATCCTGCTTCTGCCTTCCTGACAGAGATTGCTCACAGGAGGGGGATGAGAATGTCAGTCAACTGCTTTCTGAGCGATAGGAGAACAGATGGTGTGGTGAAGTCTCCTTCTTTGGAGGCCATCTGTGGAGGGTGCTTTGATTGTGTGTTCCTGCATGGCAGGGGGTGGACTTGATAGCCATCGTGGTCTCTTCCAGCTCTATGATTCTATGATCGCAGTGGCCATTTCCCAGTAGTGAGGGTTGGGGAGGTTGGGCCAGCAAGTTCCTGCTATGATTCAGTAGACAGTTTGAGTGTGGATGTGTCACTGCTCTTCATTGAATTTTGTCATATCTTTGCAGCCTGCAAATATTGCACCATTTTATCTAATATAAGGGACTTGATTACTGTGCAGGAGATCTCTGGAGAGCCCTCCAGCCACCTGCTTCCACCTTCAAGCTGGTGGCAGTGGCATTTCTGGTTGTTTATTCAGGTCTATCTCCACTCCAGTCTTGCAAATGTACACACTACACTGCTTGTGTTGTAGCTCCAAAAGTTTCAGATTTTTTGAGCATTTTGAATTTGGGAATTTTGGATAAGGGAGACTTAACTAGTATTATTTTAGGTTGGTTTAGATGTGGTAGAATTATTATTAATTATAGACACTAACCAGAAAGTTAGAAGTCATATAATTCCCTAGTGTTTTAGTCTATCTGTTGTATTTTGTAAGTTGTGTAGTTTTATAAAATTAGTTTAGTTAGATAAGTTTAGTCCTGGATGTGATGTATGGGAAGGTGTTCCCCACCCCCAGTAATGTTTGTTCCCTTATGTGCAATTTTGTGCTTTTAAAATTATGTGTCAATATTTTTTTAAAAAATCATCTGTCATTGAGAGTATGGTTAAAGAGGTTTTTAAATAGTGTAACTTGGTATAACAGCATGGTATGATAAGGACCTTATACGAGGCATTCCTTTACTCTTCAAATCCAGATCTGAATGACTGGCATCCAAAGCACAAGACATATGTTTCTGGTTGTTTCATTCACTGAATGGAAAAACAAAGGATGTAGTATATGTCACTCTGAAAAAAAGAGAAAAGAACCAAAAACAAATAATGAGATAAGTCCACAAAACATTGTTAAAATATTATTTATGAACAAATCTATAAAAGTTATCAAGTGATACAAAGTGGCTCAACATGTTTCAGATGACATCAACCTTACTCCATAGTTATATGGCAAAATATCTAAAACCTGTTCAAAATAGCTGTGTCACATTCAGTGGTCACTAATTTTAGGGGTTTGACACAGATCTTCTCTTTGTTTCATTGTTTTTGATGGAGTTTTCAATGCAATCAATTAGCTGCACATGACACATGTGAGTACAATACTACTGCACATGTTCAAAATCTGATGAAGTGTCTGTTTGTTTTCACCATTACAGAAGACATAAAATTAGTGTGGCCATGTGCTTATGAATGGGCAGAAAAATAGATGCTAGATAGATAGATAGATAGATAGATAGATAGGTTGATTGATTGATTGATTGATTGATTTTTGGGACTGCTAATGATTTCTACAGATCTGACAAGAGAACATATTTAGCTGGGTTTGTTCTGTTGTCATCACAGTAAAATAAAATATGGGTTGGATATAGATCAAATCCCAGAAGGTCTGCAAGTGATTCTTCTCTTCCTGTTGCAATGTCAGTTTATTTTCTGAACATTGGTGATGTTCTCCATATCAGTTTTGATTCAGGTTTTGTTAGCAGGCTCCTTGTATGTCCAAACAGATTAAATGAAACAGACAACTTCACTTTGGGTGGCTCCAAATGGATTAAAAATCTCAGGGAGGATCAAGACTTTCAAATTCTTTTTATACCAGTGTATTCATGGCTTTGCATCCAGGCTCTTTTTTTGAAATATCTCTCCCCTTCCCCCTCCCACCAATTATATGCCACACCCAGTCTCATGAAACATCTCAGAAATTAATTTTCACCAATTTCCATTGAGCCTTTTAAAAATATTCAGGAGTTATAGTCAAAGTGCTAAAGTGTTTTCGCAACAATACACTAGCTAAGCATCAGGACCATTTTAATGCTGACATTCCTCTTTCTTTGTTTGATATATGTTGAATCTGTGACATGGAAACAATAGCTGTCTTTACTTGGTGGTCATCTTTACTGGGTCCGAGACAGAACCACATAGGCAAGTACACATACTTTTCATTTCAGAAAGTACTGGGCTAGTTTAAACCAGCCCAAGGAATGAAAAGACTGGGAATGCTTGGAGCTACCAGGAATGAGGAAAACACCATACATATTTCCAAAATAAAACCAGGAATCTAAACCTGAGACTTCCAGATACTTTTTTCCCCATTTGGAGGAGTCATTTCTTGACTGTCAGTCAGCTTGTTATTTTGGTATTCAATGTAATGGTCATTTCCCATAGAATGGAAGAATTGCAATGCTGCATTTGAACTGAGATGTTGCAGTTGTGCAACTTGGCTATACTGTATGCAATGTAGGAATCCCCTTTTTGTACCATATGGTGATAAACTCTTTCAAGTATTTGTTACAAACCCCACAATAGGATTGCCTTAGGGTTTCCATAAGCTGAAAATGACTTGAAGGCACACAACATCAACCATTTGAAAAGGGGTTGCAGTGTGATGGAAGTGAACTGAGTTCAGGGGATATTCAGATGTTCAGTGAAACTGAAAGACAATTCAACTAGTTCCAGCTCCAAATAGGCAAATATAACAAACAGAATTACAAGAAAATAATTGGTGACATGTGAATCTTTTGCTGATATGGTACAAGCACTTTGTTTTCTGAACAGGAAGAATATAATTCACAAATGTATTCTTCTTCACAGTCACTGTGACTCACACACCTGCGTTATCCTTCACCTGTGCAGTACTTCTTTCAGAGCCTTCTATAGCATTCTAAAGGGTTTTGCCAGTAGACTCATCCACCTCTACTGGCACTATATACGGGGCTCCCTCCAAAGCCCACCAACTCTTTTTCATCCACTGCTGCAGCTGCCTTATCAGGAACAGTGTTTGTTTGCTCAGATTAGAAGACATCTTCTTAGGATCAATCATCGGTGTGGGCTTTGAGCCACACTAGCCCTTGGAGCATTCTTGATACCACTGGCTTCTTTTAAGAAGTGCACTGAATGCAAGTATTCCCAGATGATCTGGAGCAACAGGTAAATTGTTTTACGCTGCGTTAACACAGTTATATCCCTGGTGCAGAACATGCTGATGTTGTCTGGATTGTCCGCAGCAGAACTGGGGGTTAGGATGTGCATCATCTGAATAGGATGACTTCTGAATGGGGAAGAATGGGCGAGGCCTTTATCAGTCATTCAGTAACATGCTGGCCTCAATTCCAACTCCTGAACCTATGTACATAGGCCTATAATCTCACTACTCCTGAACCTGGACTCTTACATATCCTAAATAGCTATAGCAGACAAATTTAGCAATTAATTCAGTCAATGCAAGCGCTTTCTACTTGGCTCCTGAGCACAGCATGGTGACATATAGGTTTGTGACCATCACCATCCCCGTCCCCATATATGATATTTGCTGTGGCCTTCTGTTTGTTCTCAACAAAATGGAAAACACGGCTCTTACCTGACCAATTTAAAACACATGCTTGGGTGTATGTTCCAAAGTTGGACAGTGTAATGTTGACACAACATAGTTCTAAATTATTAGTGCCACAGAGGAAATTAATGGGGGTGTCATATTAATGTTCTCTTTAGTTGAACCAGCATTTGGAGTTGAAGACAGATTTTGATGTTTTAGGATAAAAAGGGGAAATGACAAAAATCCCATTTTTTTGGATTTTAAGAATTCCGTACTTATAAAACTTAATGAATTCCATCACTTAGAATACAGAAGTCTGAGGATCTCTTGAAGAGAACTGGGAATCAGAATACAGAGAAGGTTATTTGATTATCTTTTCCCTAAATATTTCAAACTGATGACCCTGGAGAAGATCAGCTAAGAGCAGGATTAACTAGGGTTAAACGCATTACAGTACTATGGATTATTTATTTAAAAAACAAGAAGAGGTGATTCTATGATGAGCAATGTACTGCTCCTAGAGAGCTTGGCATCCTCATGCCATCCTGGTGCTAAATAGCTTTTGTCCCTGTCATGTGGTGTCCTTTGGGTGGTCATGGATCTGATTGGGCTTTAGGGCATTAAAATTTGGCCCAATGTTCAATTCTAGCTGCTGCAACATGAATCTTATTACAAAAGTTATGCTAGATATACAAAGAAAGCGAGAGACGCACCAGTAAATGCATGCAGCTGTGACCCTACTGCTCTCTTGACATGCATTGACTTTTCACATATGCAATTTCTTTGACCTCCTGATGCCACCTCATGTTTCCCCAGGAAAGCAAATGCAATAAAGACATTTTGGGTAGAATCTTAGAAGCTGAAGCAAGATGCTTCACCCTTCCCCTGCTTGCCAGTTCTTCTAGCAAATGATCTCCCAAGCTATTTAAAATCATTTCCATGTCCCCTCCCCACTCCGGTTTGATTCTGAAACTAGACAGAAGCCCAGCAGGGCAGGAATGGCCCCAGGAAAGCAATTGCAAGAGAAATTTGATTTGTGCCTGTCATTAAAACAAAAACACAAAACAAACACTTGTGAGTGCTCACACCATTTCAGAAAGTGCAAGTTTGGGAACACTTTCCAAGATGGCCACTTCTGCCCTATGATGGACTTGTCAATGATGGGGTGTTTAATTGTGAAACACCATGGTCCTGACAAAAGTACTTCTTAGTATTCCTTGTGTACGAAAACCCAATGAAATTCATGGGCTCACCATAAGTTGACAGGTGGCTTGAAGGCACATATGCAAACACATAGTCTAATTTGAGGAATTTGTTGAACTCCAAACTATCCTGTTCTTTACATTTGTGTTATGGTATAGCTGATTATGCTCTACAGAGTTGGGCAAAGAAAAGTTTTGCATACCTTCCAAGATTTTGGGAAGTAATACTATCACTTCCTTCAGCTCAAGTAAGAAGACCTCATTTGGAATATTGCATTAAGTTCTGGTCACTGCAGCTGGAGAAAGATGTAGGCAACTTGGAAGATATTCAAAAAAAGAGCTAAGAGTATAGTGAGAGGTGTAGAAGACAAATCCTGTGAAGAAAGCTGGAGGTAACTGAATATTCTTTGCTTTGGGGTCGAGGGAGAAGGGGAAGAAGGGGGTTATATTGACAGTTTTCAAACATTTTAAATGTTTCAGAAACAAGAGAAGGAGAACTGTTCAACTTGTTCACAAATAATGGGGCGTGAAGCTGTGGGATAAATTAAGAGAGACAAGGAAATTACATAGGGGCAAAAGATATGATGTGGCTAGTTATGCTGAAGAGGATGAACCAAACCACAGGGCCTAGACTTTAGACCCAGAGACTACAAATGAAAGGAGTTGTTGTTGGCTCAGGGAACATGAGTTTAACCAAATTCTTCAGTTCTAGGCTCCTTGATAGCTGCTGCCAGAAACAGCCTATTTGCCAACATTTATGAACAGAACCAGGGACACTCCTGTGAACAAATCCTTTAACGTCTTATCTGAGTAAGGAGTGTGTTAACTGGATTCATAGGATGGCAGCCTGAACATTAGAAACTAACCTTAAAGACTTGATTTTATAAGGGTTTCTTTCAGTTTTGACTCCTTTGTTGTTGTGTGCTTTCAAGTCATTTCCAACTTAAGGCAACTCTAAGGCAACCTTATCATGGGGTTTTCTTGGCAACATTAGTTCAGAGAGGATTTAGCCATTGCCCTCCTCTGAGGCTGAGAAAGTATGACTAGTCCAAGGTCACCCAGTGAGTTTCCATGGTCAAGTGTGTATTCAGACCCTGGTCTCCAGAGTCATATAAGCTTATTGCACAGCACTTGGAGGGACCGGAACGGAATGGAATGGGAAGAAAATGTGTATTACCACATAGGTGAATGCCGCCAATGATGCTGGGAATCCCCAAGCTGTTCCCCATCTGTCCTATGGCAGCTGATTTTGAAGGACGATTTTGAATTGTTCTTCAAAATTGGCTGCTAGGAACTGCTGGGGAACGGCTTGGGGACTCTTGGCGGCATCGGAGGTGTTCTCCAGTGCAGTAACACAAGTTTCCCCTCCCCATTCTGTTATCCTCTGTTCTGTTCCCATTCCTCCAAGTGCTGTGTGATAAGCTTAATAGTCCAGTGCTCAAGCCACTACACTACACTGGCTTTCTTACTACTGAAATGCTTTGCCTCTTCCAATGTTTACATTTATCACCAGATGTAATAGTATACAGGCTTTCTTAGGAACTCATTATAGCTTTCCTGCAGAGAGGCTTGGAGCCTCATTTTGGATAGAGACAAGCCTGAGTTCTTAAGCAGGAGGATGGAGGTACTTTGTATTTTCAATTGGAGATGCCAACTTTATTGTCTAACTTTTACTGCCTTTGTCCCCAGTCGGTGAATGGCCATGGGATGGGAGGTATAGTTTTACAGTCTACACAGACCCTAATCCTCTATATCATCTCAAAGTAACATATAGTGTGACTCTGATAACATCACTTTCTTATTCCTACATGATTTTCTTAAAACCAACGTTGTCTGATGAAGAAATCTGGGACAATCAAAAGCTGGAACAACTCTCTCATCCTTCTGATCAGACAGTTCTAAGAAATGGTCTTAGAAGCAAACAGGACCACTTGGATAATATAAAAACAAGGATTCCATTTGTTATATACCATACTGTTGTCACCTTGGAAATGGCACCAGTATTCTGGTCCCTACTGCATAAGCATGAATTTATAAGTAGCTTCCTCCCTCAATCACAATTTAGGGATTTAGCTGTCCAAGTGAGGGGCACAAACAGCCCCTAAGGAGCCGCATGCAGCTGCCCCTTTAGTAGCCGGATTGAGGCCATGGCCACCGCATGGCGCGGCACTGATCCGGCCTCCAGAGGGCGGAAAAAGGACTCTGCCCACAGCCCGGCACTTTGTGTCTGTCTGTACCAGGCCTAATACATTAACAGACCTGGCAATGTCTCAGGTAAATTGATGCAGTTGATGCAAGAGGACAAAGCACGAGGATAAATAACTGACCTCAATCAGTCAGTAATTAAACCTTCAACAATTTATCTAAAAATAAAACAGTATTTGGCCTTGAAAAATATCTTAGGTCACACCTAACATAGAGCCAGAGAACAGCTTTCACTAGAACTAGATTTGAACAACTGAACTGCATGGTAAGAACAGTGGTATTCCAAAAAATACCTTACCATGAAAGAACATATATTTTTCGGCGCTTCATCTGTAGAGGACATTACACATATTCTGTTTGATTGTTGTTTATATGATAAGGAGAGATCCCATTACTTACAACCTTTTTTGGTTAACATGACCAACTGGGAAACCACTGTTAAATTGTCCCATCTCCTTTCTGGAGAGAATTTACACCTAGTGTGATGTATTGCAAAATTTATTGTAAAAGCTGCTCATTTAAGAGATCAATTTATCATACAAAATGGGGTCTCATGCCAAGGAGGTTTTTTTTAATACCCTTACCGATTTCCTCTACTTTGTTTTAGGTGGTTTGTCTTATTTTAGTCCAATGCATTGTGCACCCTATTTTATTACATCTGTTTTTTTAAAGCTAGTATTGGTTTTAACTCTTAACTTTTGATTTTTAATTTTATATGAGTTTTTAGATGTGACTAAGTTTTATTTTTTTATGCATTCTGATACTCGGATTTTGTATTTTGCAATTTGTATTGTGCATTCCTTGATACGGTCAACTGACTAATCAATAAACTTGTTGTTGTGTTATTGTTCAAATCTGTTGTTCAAATTTTAAACAGCTTTAAAGTGGTACCTCGTCTATTCTTCAAGATTTCTCAGACATGATAGCAAGTGGTTCAGAGAGTGCATCAGCAAGTTTCTTCAGCATTCTGGAATGCAGTTTGTCTGGCTCTACAACTAGGTGATTTCTGAATTTCCTATCAATAGAGATTTGCAATCCAGATTCCTTGTCAAGGTCTCTGCTGCTGCTGCTGCATGGAAGCACATACCGTATATACTCAACTATAAATAGAGAAATTTATGCCCCAAAATGGACTCCAAAATCAAGGATCAACTTATGGAATGGTCAGTAGGTTACTACAGATGATAAAGTTCATTTAAAAAAGTGCCCACCTTCCTCTGTAGCCAAGTAAACAGTCCCCATTTGAGTCCCGGTGCCGGCAGCCTCTCCTCTCTCTGCGAGTAGGGTTGCCATATCCCGGTTTTGGGGCTCTGGAATTGTCCCTACCCGGTTTCAGCAGTTTGTCCCGGGCCCAAGGGGCCTGGGCGCTCACGCGCCTCCACCGCACTTGCCTCAGGCCCACAGCTCCTTCTCCTCTGGGCTTGGCAAGGAGAAGCTGCCTTCAGTGCCTCCAATTGCCCACAAGGGGCAGTGGCTGGCCCAGAGGAAGAGGAGCCAAGGTAGGCCTGGGTTGTGGGGAGTCGGGGAGATTGGGGCCGCCATTTGCTGCGCGTTTGGCGCGGCAGCGGTGGCGGTGGCGGGGGAAAGAGAGAGGTCTGTGTAGACCTCTCTCCTTTGGCGGGGGGGCTTCCCTCCCTTCCTCAGCTCCAGTCCCAGGACGAAGCCGAAGGGAAGGAAACCTTGCCTCTTCCCCTCTTCCTCCTCCTCTCCTTCTTTCCCTCTTCCTCCTCCTCTTCTTCTTCCTCTTCTTCTTCCCCTCTTCCTCCTCATCTTCTTCTTCCTCTTCTTCTTCCCCTCTTCCTCCTCCTCTTCTTCTCTTCTTCCTCTTTTTCTTCCCCTCTTCCTCCTCCTCTTTTTCTTCCTCTTCTTCTCTTCTTCCTCTTCTTCTTCCCCTCTTCCTCCTCCTCTTATTTTTATTTTCTTTTCCCTATTCTTTTTTCTCCCCCTTTTCTTCTTTCTCCTACTCCTTCACTTTTCTTCTCTCCCCTTCCTCCTCCTCTATTGCTGTTGTTGTTGTGTGCCTTCAGTTCCTTTTCAGCTTATAGCGACCCTAGATTCAGATGGTTGTAGCATTCTTAAAATATTCCTCTTTATGTGTATCAAATGCATCTGAGGAAGTAGATTTTAGTGTAGGAAAGCTCATGCTGCCAACTTCTTTCTTTCAGTTAGTCTCAAACATGCTACAAGATTTCTCTACATACTGATTTCTACAGACGAATCCAGCTGTATCTTTGAATTCTGTCACAAAACTACAGTTCCAATGAGCTAGGGCAGTTCATTCAGTCTCAAACTGGATTATTTCTGCAGTCTGTTTTGGACCTAAACCGCACTATGGCCCAAAACACACTGCAGAAATAATCCAAAGATATAGCCATGTTAGTCTATAGAATTGAGTTACCTTGGCAAGTTTCTTCGGGGGGGGGGGTGTTGACTTTACCTTCCCCTGAAAGGCTGAGAGAGTATGACTTGCTGCCCAAAGTCACCCAGTGGGTTTCCATGGCCAGGCTGGGATTTGAACCCTGGTCTCCCATTGTCCTAGGCCAATATACCATGCTGGACCCTCCACTGCATTTAAAGGTCCAGTACTCAGTTGTTTTTTATTCTTGTGTACTTTCAACTTGTTTTCCATCATATGGTGACCCTAAAGGAAACCTATCCTGGGGTTTGCTTGGCAAGGTTTGTTCAGAGGAGGTTTGTGATGGCTTTCTGCTGAGGAGGCTGAGAGAGTGTGACTTGCTTGAGGTCACCCAATAGGCAGGGAATCGAATCTTGGTCTCCAGAGTCCTAGTCCAACACACAACACTACATACCAAACTTTTATCCAGAAAGAATGTCAAAATGTCCTCCATTTTGATCATGCCTAAGAAACATGCATTTATATTAACATTTATTCTTTCTTTTTTTTTTAATAATCTTTATTAATATTAACCAATAAAAACAAATTCGCTTTCCTGTTGTCTCGATTATTACAAAAAAGCTCACATGTACATTGCAGTTTATATGCAAGTAACAACAAAGAAGAAAAAACAGGAAAAGAAAGATCGTAAAAACTGCAAATACATTGTGTCTTCATGCCTTCGTATCTTCCAAGATCCTTCTTCGAGTGTACTTCCTTACCATCCTGGAGCGGAGAAGAACTCTCCTTTTGACCAAAATCTCAACAACCTTGCTACCTCATTTAAATGTACAAAGTTAGAGGAGAAACTCGCTAATATCTTTATACACAAATGATCACATACTTTAGTAATTTTTGTAATTCTATCTCTACTATTTTAAATCATTACTAAAGTCCCCCCAACCTAGATCCTCTTTATGTTATCATACATCCCAACAATGTGTACCATTTATTAATTTAACTGGTACTCTCCCAAGTTAGAATTTTTTTTTATCAATTTCTATTCCTTTGATCCTAGTGACAATTCACTTAATTTTTCCAATTGGAAAGCCTTTTTTTGTTCTGTTAAACCTTGAGATATAGCCAAAAAGAAAGGAGTCGAAGAAATCTTCTACAGTCATCTGTTGCTAGCTCCATAGACCTACATAGTGAAATGAAAGTTTTTTAGGTATCATAGAGTTCCATTTTCAAATTCCACACTTTACCCCAAAAACCTATAACTTTCTTCCAATCTTCTTTCGTTCTTTTCTGGCTAAAATTTTTAACATTACATGAGAGTGTATCCATTAGTCTATAATCATTTACTTTTAACAACCAATTTTCCCACGTCGGGGCATTATTCGACTTCCACAATTTAGCAATCTCCACTCTAGCAGCAGTTACCATATATAGTACTACCCTCCAATAGAGTTTCTCATCTTCAGGCTTAAGTATTGAGGTCATATTCAAAAGATAAAGCTTTGGATCCAGGGAGAACTTAATTTCTAATATTTTTTGTATACACATATGGATTTATTTCCAGAAATCTTGTATTACTTTACATCTCCACCATATATGTATCAAGTTACCTTTGTCAAAGTTACACCTCCAACATTTACCGTGTTCTAATTTGTACATCTTTTTGATTTTCCAGGGTGTATAGTACCATCTATTCATTATTTTCAATAAATTCTCTTTAGGTTCCTGGGCTATTGTAAAAGCTTGTGTTTTTTTCCACACATTCTGCCATTCTTTTAAATTGATTGTTTTAACATTTTTTAAAAAATCATCAAATTTTTTCACGTGTCCTCCATTTTAAAAAAAAATGTGTCCTACATTTGAAAATGTTGTCCTACATTTGTCCTGGTTTGGAGGTCCTGGCTTATGGCAACCCTATCCGTGAGTGTGTGTGTGTGTGTGTGAGAACCTTCAGCCCTCCCTCGCAGCTGGAGCTAACAAGCAGCTACTGAGGGAAGGGAGAAGGATGCAGAGAGAGGGAGCATGCCCAGGCTTGGACCCCATTTTGCAAACCATGGGTCTGGAAATGCTGGGGTTAAAGGCAAGCCTGGGGTCCTCCTTTTTCCCCCTGCAAGCCATGGGTCTGAAAATGATGGGGTTAAAGGCAAGGCTGGGGCCCTCCTTTTTTTTCCCCATGGAAGCCATGGGTCTGGAAATGATGGGGTTAAAGGCAAGGCTGGGGTCCTCCTTTTTCCCTCCAAGCCATGGGTCTGGAAATGATGGGGTTAAAGGCAAAGCTGGGGTCCTCCTTTTTCCCTCCAAGCCATGGGTCTGGAAATGCTGGGGTTAAAGGCAAGGCTGGGGTCCTCCTTTTTCCCCCTGCAAGCCATGGGTCTGGAAATGCTGGGGTTAAAGGCAAGGCTGGTGTCTTCTTCTTCTTTTTCTGCAAGCCTTGAGTCTGGAAATGCTGATGCAAAGAGAGGTGTGTGTGTGTGTGTGTGTGTGTGTGTGTATGTGTATGTATGCACCCAGACTTGTTTCCCCATGCTGATACTGTGACCCTTGAGAGAGGTTCAGAGAGAGATGTAGAGCGGGAAGTGGTGCTTTGTTTCCCCCTTTAGATCTTTTGTAACATGCCCTTGACTTATCCACGAGTCATATCAAAATCCATGATTTTGGCCTCAAAAACTGCCCTCGACTTATACATGAAGTCGACTTATACATGAGTATATATGGTAGTTCACTTTTTGGGAGAAAAACTGAAGCAAATTAGGTACTGAGTAGTTCTGCCTTTCCATTGTGATCTGTTAGCTTTCTGCAGTTTCTGCCATCATCCTTGCATAATCAACTAAGCTACAACGAAAAGCCATAAAATGTATGCCTCATTGAGAATGAGTAACATAAAAATGTTTTGGGTCATCAACATAAATATGTTAAATGTCGAAAGGAAAATTGTTTACTTAATGCACATATTGCCATGGCAGCTAAACTACAGAACATTCAACAGTATACAAATAATACAGAGCCTCTAAGATGGGCAATGTGGAAAACATTACTGGCAGCACAAGAATCTGAAGAGATTAATGGTATCAGTAGTAATAGTCAATGAGATAGTCTGTGGACTCTGACAGATAAAGGCTGGAATCATGTTGGTGTCTGGTAAGGGCTGGAATCATATTGGCAATTTTTCCATCTAGGTCACCATTGTAGTAGAAAAAGGGTATTATGTTGTAAGCTGGGTGCCAGTTGGTTTTGCATTTTGTAAAACTGAAGACCCTGAAGCTTCAGTAGCAAAGAAATAAGTGTATCTGTTTAAATTATAAAGCAGGAGGGTTTTGTATTAGCATAAAAGCCAGCAAGTGCCCAGGTGAACACGCCAATGTCCACAAAAACTGGCAGGGGAAAGCCAGTCTAGTTCCAAGTCTTCAATCCAAGATTCAATCCAAGATTCAAAAGGAGAAAACAGTCCTAAGCCGGGTCCAAAGTCAAGAAGGGCAGTGCCAGAAAGATTAGTCCAGAAGTATGTACCAGAGGTCAGAGAGCCAGAAAGCCAGAGATGCCAGCTTTATTTTAGCCTGTTTGTTCGGGCCCCTTGTCTCATTAGCTCAGCATCCTGTATTTAAAGTGGAACACAGTGTTGCCTGACCTTTTGTTCCCTGCACTTTGACTTGCATTGCTAGGATGTGTGAAGTACCTGTGTCACCCACTCTTGATCTGCAGCAGCTGTCTGGGATAGACTGGGCTTTGCTTCTGCTGGTGCCATGGCAGGATTGCCAGCCTCTTCCAGCTGCAACCTATACTCAGTATTTTATTGGTTATTATTCATTATCAATATATGATTTTTTCCTGGATGGTATTTTTTAAGTCTCAGGGCTGGTATGCCTTACATTATAGTTACTATGAGATTATTATTACTACATGATTATTTTCTAGATGGTAGATAGAATAATAGAATATATTGTTTTAATGGCATTATTGTTCAACTGTATAAAACTGTAAAACAGTTATTACTAATTTTGATATATAATGAGAATTCATTTAGTAGTAAATGTATGCAATTTGAAAGAGCAGCAAATATTAGTATTATTTACTAAAGGTTATATGAGTATTAAGTAATATCAACTTTCCTTGTTAGTCTTCTGAGACTTGACAACCTTAACATAGGTACAAAACACACTGCAGAAATAATCCCATTAAAGTCCACTTTAACTGCCCTGGCTCAGTGCTAGGGAATTCTGGGAACTGTAGTTTTGTGAGACAGTTAATCTGTGTCAGAGAGCTCTGGTGCCACAATAAACTACAATTCCTAGGATTCTCTAGTACTGAGCCAGGGCCATTGAAGAGGTCTCAAACTACTGTACATTATTTCTGCAATGTGTTTTGGACTGTACACACACCTTTCAAGGCAGTGCTTTTGACCTGAGATTCCTCCATCTGCTTTGAGTTCCATTTGTGAGAAAGGCAGGATATTGAATGAATGCAAGGCCAGGCCAGACCATGAGATCTGAGAATCCTTCTTACTCCTTGATCTTTTTTCCCCCCCAAATGGGAAGACCTGGGATTGAACCAGCAACCTTCTACAAGCAAACATTTGCTTTACTGAGCTACTGTCCTTTCCCATGAAGAACAGGACCACCAAAGTCTATTCACTGTGCTAGCTATATGGATCATACAGGCTGGAAGGCTTTAGGCTCAAGGTTACCAGCTGCTGGCCTGTGAAGCAACATTAGAATAGCACTTTTAAGCCTTGCCTGTGGGCTTCCTATAGTTAACCAGAGTTGGAATAACAATTATGTATTTTGGACTAACATGCACATAGCTCCCCACTTAGCATGGCCAGTAGCCATGCTGTGTAGGGGATTTGGGGAATCCTGGGAATTGTAGTTTATTGTGGCCCCAGAGTTCTCGGACAGAGAAGCCAAAATATCTCACAAAACTACAGTTCCCAGAATTCCCTAGCACTGAGCCAGCACAATTAAAGTAGTCTCAAACTGGATTATTTCTGTAGTATGTTTTGGGTTCTTGTATTACTTTTTCCCCCTAGTGAAATTGATTCATGCATGCACCTGCCAAGTCACAAAATGTTTAGAAATTAAGTGGTACACGTGCATGTGCAAATTATAATTTCTTCTCTAATTTCCTACATTTTAAATGGCACATGCTGAGGGAGACAAAATGCCAGAATTTCATTTCCTGTTTTAAATATATCAACATCCTTTCAGCCAAGAGGGGCGATGTAGAATTCAGGTAATCAAAGTATTATGTGGTTCATAACGTTCCAGTTTGTTTCACTGGGCCCCTTGCTATGAGCTGGGTCTGATTTTCTTTCTTTCCTCAGCTAATTAGACAACTGGGAGATTTATGATGCAATAGAGCCTGTTAAATGTTTTCTTTAATTTGACATGTAATTCATCAATGCCCAGGAACTCCACAGGTGTAATTTACATTCTTCTGTACTGATGTACAGCATTTTCTTATTATCAGAGGAAGTGCATTTATTCTTCCATGACCGGCTAACATTTTTCCATGATACTATATAATATATTGGGGATAAATTCTAGCCACTCTCTTATATCTACATCTAAAAAAAAAAAAAACCCTTTAATTGACATTACAACCTGTTCTGGATGGAGTTGCAGACCCCTGGAAGTGTTGGGGAATGTGAGGGAAAGTAGTCGATCCGAAAAGCAGAGTAATTAGTATTCACAAGGAGAAGGTGATCAACTACCAGTCTGCACCATCATCCCACACACAAGGCCCAGCAGAGAAATAAAGCAGGCTTTGTTTTCTTTGGTAAAAACATATGAAGTAGGTTTATTTACACATTCTAAAGGTTACATAACATGCCATATTGAGAGACTCTGTACTCTGTAAGAAGTACACTTCAGACATGGAGGAAAGACAACTGCAGATTACAAAATGGAAGATGAACTAACTCAAACAAAGTGGTTCAGAAAGAAAGGGTGTGGTGAAGAGGAAATTACATGAAAACACACTATGTCTAAACTCTTATAGAGAAATGCAAGTTAGCAACTACTGGGTACATGTGGCCCTCCATAGTTGCATCTTTGACGTTTGTGGATTTGATTATTTGAGGATTTGATTAATATGTTCTCTCTAGGAATCCTTATGTCCTGCAGCACAACTTGTCAGAGGTTGACCATAAAGTTGTGCTGGAGAACCTAGAAGTTCCTAGAGAAAACACTTTTCTAAGCATTTATGGGTCATCCGGCATGATCAACTTCTAGTAGATGCTGACTACAGTGTTGCACTGGAGATTCCTAGAGAGGTATCCTCTCAGATAAAAAGAATAGTGTTCTTTTATTTGCAGATTTTCCACACTCCTGGGGGTTCTTCACCCCTAATCCCAGCGGATGTGGAGGGAGCGTTGTATAGGCATACATGGTTGCTATCTCTATAATGAATAACGTGGTCTACAACCTGGAGGTGCTCATGGATCCAGCATTAATCCTGTGATCAGAAATTTTTGTCCACTTTCAATGGCACTCGAGCTGCACTTCTTCCTATGGAAAGTGGATTTGGCTTTAATGGTCCATGCCTTTACTACCTCTTGAACAGATTACTGAAATATGATCTATGTAGATCTGCCCTTCAATAGTGCTTAGAAGCTACAACTAGTGCAAAGTTCAGCCAGACTGTGGTCTTGCATGTGCTTCAGCGATACTGACCCAGATCCTGCATTGGAAAAGATATGCCTGGCACTTAGCTATTGCCTTTATCACACAGAGGTGCTTACAGTTGCTAAAATGTCAGTAAAACATTCCTGAAGCGTTCCTGCTGCACGAAGGTGTGATAGCCAGTTGCACTTCTAAATCATCATTGAATTGTCCTGCTTCTCTCCTGTCCTTAAAGCATTAGTGGAGCAGCCATTTCTTCAATAACGGGAACTTCTGTTATTGAAGAAACGGCTGCTTCACAAATGCTTTGAGGACAGGACAGAAGTGGGATGCCTCAATGATGATTTAGAAGTGCAACCAGCTATCACACTTTTGCACTTCAGGTATGCTTCAGGAACATTTTATCGTTCCTGAAGCATACCATATAGTAAGCCTCCATGTGATAAGGGCCTGTGTCTTCCAGGGCTGCCTCCCACAAAATCCAACTTCTAAGTGACACAGCCCACTCAATACAACCATTTCTGTGTCATCAGTGAGTGTGAAGAATCGCCAGAGATATCTCTAGCTATATTCCTGTGGCCAGATGCACAACAAGAGCCATCTGTGGGGACTTCCAGGACACACTGTTTAACATGCAAATCACTTCCTTTCAACCAACAGTATATGTACCCCACTCTCTTCCATAACAGCATTTTCTAAAGATGCCAGCCACAGCTGCTGGTGAAACGTCAGGAAAAAAAAACCTCTTATAGAACATGGCCTCATAGCCCAAAAAACCCACAAAAAAGCTATCTTCAGTTTTGTTTCCAAGCTCACTTAGGTAGTTTTTACCTATAGGCTGAGATCTACCATCAGATAAGACATGGTTTCAACCCATGCCCAAATCGAGAAAAAATGGCAAGTGTGATAATCTCCATAGTGAATAGTATTTAAACTCACCATAGATGAAACCCAGGACCAAGTCCTGGGGGGAAAGATTGAAAACGTTGGGTGTGTTTAGCCTGGAGAAAAGAATTAAAAAACAAAAACAATATGACAGTCATCTTCAAAAATTTGAAGAGTTATCAGATTGATGGTTGAACAAGTTTTTTGTGCTTCTAGAAGACACCATTTCACCAGTGTGTTCAAGGAAAGGGAAATTCAGTTAAAATCAGAGCAATGTTCTTACAATATGAGCTGTTTTATGGGAGCAGACACTGCCATGGAAGATGGTAGACTGTTCTTTAACAGAAGTTTTTAAACAGAGGGTAGGTGACTACATATTTGGAGGTTGTAATAGTAAAATTCCTGGGTCATCAGCAGTTTGAAGTACGTTAGATGATATTTGAAGTTTACTTTTTAACTCTTTGATTCTATGGAAGGTAGTTTTAATCTTGGTAAATGAGAATAGCAGCATGATCTAGTCATAGTGTGTCTCTTACAAGGTAAAAATGTGGGATGATACTTGGATGAACAAGATAAACTTACCAACAGTTTGCTTAGACCCTTCGATGAGGATCATCATCATCATCATTGTCATCATCATCATCATCATCAATCATCATCATCATCATCATCATCATCATCATCATCCCATCTTTTCCACAGTTTGAGACTCAATGTAGTTTACACCAGTTAAAACAAGCAGAACCAAAAATTCACAAAAATTCACAAAAGTTAAAAATATAATTCAATTGTCAAAAAATGAAAACCAATTAAAAGCCTAAACCATGAAAAAGAAAACAACAAATATCCCAGCACATTATGTAAAGCTTAGTCTTGCACAAAGTTCTGCTGAAACAAAGAAATTCTCACTTGCCTGAGGAAACAGCAGTGAGAGTACCAATCTAACTCTCTAGACTGTACTTTTGAATGCTATGCTTACTGCTGCCACAGTAATGTAAAGCCTTCATCCCATCTGAATAACTCTGAATGCATCTGCATTGCAGAAATAATGCTGTTTGATACTGTTTCAACTGCCATGGCTGTGCTACAGAATCCTAGGATTTGTAGTTTGTTGTGGTGCCAGAGCTCTCTGACAGAGAAGGCTAAATAGCTCACAAAATTACAAATCACAGAATTCCCTAGCATTGAGCCATGGCTGTTAAAGTTGCATTATTTTTGCAGTGCAGATTCAGCCTCTGACACAATGGTATGTGACAACATGAGCAATGCCTGTTTTTTTTTTAAGGTCTGTTGTATTACAAAGGGTAGTGTTGCTAACTTTGATATCAGAAGGAACCAGGTGATATGAATCAGCTGCAGAGGCAGCAATAACCAGCTCACCAGATCTATGTGTAACGGGGGCCTTAGAATTTCAAATCAGAAGAGACTCCATTAGCTTTCAAAAGGCTTTCATCAGCAGAAATGTACATTCCAGTTGTATTATGCAGCATAGTATGGTATTCCCAGACGTGGAAACATGTTGAGAGTCAATGGTTTGAATTACTATAATTCCAAACTCATGAGAAGATGGAGATAAAGAAGTGAATGAATAATATTCCCCAGTTCCATTGAAGAATACATTAATTTAGCTGGAGGATGCACTCTTTCACTGTCTTGTTCATTCTGTCTCATGAAAATATTTCATGCAGTGATGATCACAGAGGCAGAAGTGGGAATTTTAAGGTATAATGTTTTTTTGGATAACCTCCCAGTACTAGGTTCAGTTTTTATGTTGGTTGTGACAGCAGTTTTGCTAGACAGTCATAGGTTTGTGATTCTACCTTCAAAAACAGGTAAAGGAAGACGTCATGAAAGTGGTCCCTTTCTTAAGTTCTAAAGGGATGGTTGCTGTCATGTCTGTGCTGGAGAGAAAAGGTGTATGCTTCTATCATCCCTTACAATAGGGGCACAGCCTGCAGCCCCAGGACATTTTGTGAGCTGTGGTTATCAATGGTGCAGTTTTCACATGTCCTCTAGCTGTGTTGGACTCCATTCTTCGTCAGCCATAATCAGCCATTGGCCATGTTGGTTGGACCTGGAAAGACCTCTTGTCTAAGACACTGTATACACTTCTTGGAATACTCTGAGGACAGCCTGGAGTATCTTGGCCTTGGGATCAGCCACGAGGAAGGTTCTCTCCTCTGTTCCCACCTAGGGTTGCCATAACCCGGCGGCCTCCGTGCCAGTCACAGTTTTGGGGGGCCCCTCCTGGTCCCGGTCCGGTTTGGGCCCCCACCCGTGCCTTGTTCCCGGTTTGGGGGCCCGCTCCAGCCATTGCCGCTGCCGCTAATGCGGCTGCTGCGGCGCCAACCCAC